>NC_142948.1:14317713-14355213 GCF_046866305.1 Octopus bimaculoides | reverse complement strand
CTTTTGCTGCTATTTCTAGCGAGTAGATGTCCTATTATAGGCATCTCTGCATTTTAAATAATATATATATATATATATATATATATATATATATATATATACACACACACATAGAGAGAGAGAGAGAGAGAGACCAAAGTGTACGTACGCCACTATATTTTTATATATAAAAAATACAAAAATGGGACAAGAACGCAAAACATCCAGACAGGTAATAGATAAAAGGGACAACAAAACAGCCAGATAGACGATACAAACAAAACAAGGATAGGTCATTCGTCCTTGTCCTTGTTTTCGTATACATTCGCTGATTTCTTCCAAGGAATCTGGTGCTCTTAGCTTAATTTTAACTTTGGGCTGACCAGATTGGAGCAATCTCGAGTATAACCAGCCAAAATTACAAAGTTAATCTGGAAATCGACCGAGGAAAGCAAACACCGAAAGACCTGCAGTTGTTTTCTTTGTATCTGAATGTTTTGTCGTCCCTTTTTTGTATCACCTAACTCTTTGGATTGTTTGCGTTGTTGTCCCATTTTTGTATTTTTTATATACATATATGTGTGTTTGTGAGTCTGAGAGTGTCTGGCGTGTGTAGGTGTTTATGATAGCGTCCAGAAAGAGGTGTATTTTTGGACAAAGAATAATAATATTTAAAAAAAATACGAACAATACAAAAAGAAATAAAATTATTCAGCGAAACACAATTAGCCCAAAATTTAAATTTCCTTAACATATTTTTTCCAACAATCACGGTGGAATATTGATATGAACAAGGCGGTGTAATGCTTAGCGGGGTTTTGTCTATCTTTACGGTCGAAGTTCAAATTCCACCGAGGTCGACTTTGCCTTTCATCCTTTCGGTGTCGATAAATTAAGTACCAGTTGCGTACTGGAGTCGATGTAATAGACTCGTATCCTCCCACCAAATTCCGGGCCTTATGCCTAGAGTAGAAAAGAAAAGAAGATTGATATGAACAAAATATGTTACAAAGCGGATGAAGAGTGCAGCATTCTCATTGGTTAACCAAAAGATTGTTTGATATCAATTCATTTGAAGCAATGTTTAGCAAAACAAAAATAAATTCTTATGAATTTTTGCGGCCATAAACCTGACACTCGTGATTTTGTTTTGAGCAGGCGATAATTAGATACATACACACAAGCACACAACCATAAATTTCGGTGAGTGCATACACCCACTGAAGATAGTGAATGCATTCATGCCCAAATCTACGCACAGGTACTTATTTATGCAAAGCGTATTCCCTAACACAGCCATGTAATCTATATAGTTGCACGTGCAATCAATCAAACATGTACGCGTTTATACACAGAAAATGCACATATACATATACGCTCATTGTTTCACGTATACGTATGCGAAAAGCGATAAAAGCATACTCATGTGTGTGTATGTGTATATCTATATTATGTATGCATATATATATATATACATATATATATATATATATACATATATGTATATAGATACATATATATGTATAAACATATCGGTGTGTCTGTCAGTATATATGCATCATATATATATATATATATATATATATATATATATATATATATATATGCATGTATGCTTACACCCGCTGAAGTGCATCTATACTCGTGCATACTATGTGTACATGTATATATTAACCACATACATCGTAATAAATGTGGGCATAAAACGTAAAAACAGGCATATGTGATTGAACACACCTTCGCACATATACTTTGTAATTCCGATGCAAGTTCTTCTGTTGTGACTTACATAATTACATGATTTACATAAAATAACATGAAATACATTTATCCAAGTAAAATGATTCAAAATGTTTTTCTTCAATATAGTATGAATGCTCTATTCTCATGAAATCACAATTTCTATGTTTATCCGAGTGCTGAGAGAGACTAGATTACTCACTCCGCTAAAAACAATTTCGTAATCGTGCTATTGTTCACAGCCTGTAGTATCTGGTCCCCATTTCCAACGGGATTAATAGCGGGAAAGTAAAATAAAATACGTTCTTTATAATCAAGCATACAGTACACCACATCAAACGTGAAACCAATCTGTTACCGGTCAATCGTGAAATGTTCCGGCCTTACACCAGAAACATCGTATAGCCGTATTAAATGCAGAGTTTTTACCTTATTTGTACCTTAATTATTCTCAGAAGCTATGCAGATGATATGCAGACGATTTCCGGAAATACAGGCTCAAAACTATGAATCTATAGAAGTCCCAAAATTTCGATACTTTGTTGTTATTTACTGCAGTCATCCCTACAAATGTGTGAAAACAAAGTGGTATGTCTCTGGTGCAATGAGATGTTTGAAGGCTTAGTAAACCCTCATGCAATTACATCAAAGTGCATATATATATATATTCAATCATATATATATATATATATATATATATATATATATATATATATATATATAGTGTGTGTGTGTGTGTGTGTGTGTAGATATACATACGTAGATATGTAGGTGCTTATGATATATATATATATAAAAACGTATGTATATGCCTAGACAGAAGAAAATTGTACGAAGTTGTAGGTTTCCTTACTTTTTTTTCTTCTCTTCCAGTTTCGGCATCAGCCTTATGTGCATTGGTTTCTAATGGTCTCTTCCTTTGCAGCATGAATGGACCCTGAGAACTTGCTTGAAAGTATATAACTTATGTCATAAATCTGCCAAACTAAAGTATGGCAAAAGCATGAGACTATTATTTTGTTGTATTAACTGATATTAAATTGCGTATTAAATTAATATACATATTTTATATACATATTTTATATATATATATATTAAGCCAAATCGTCAAACTAAAAGACCTACTTGTTTTTCCCTCGCCTGTCTTTATCTTTCGTTTTCTATACATTAGAACCATATATATATATATATATATATATATATATATATATATATATATATAACTAAACACACACACACATACACATACCTATACATGTGTGTGTGCGTAATTGTTTGTTTCTTGTTTCAGCACACCTTTATGTATTGAGAACTTTGAACAGAGTTATTTTGTAAATTTCTGAGTATAAACACATCAATACATGCAACTAACTACCCATATACATATTCACTCATCCAGAAAGTTACTTATACACATACACACACACACATGCATGCAATATCTAGTATCGTATGCGACGTTATACGCATGTACATTTACAATCAATTAGTTATTCTTGTGTTATATAAAAATAATATCCGTTATATTTATGCATAGGGAAAACTACAATGCCGATCACTATGAATAAAACATGCTCTGATTATAATGACGTGTAAAAACTCATGTTTAAACATTCTCTGCTTATCATGCATATAAATATGAAACATCATCCGTGTTTGTATTTCGTTTTCTTTTGCTTATTTTCATCAATAAAGAGAATGCGGTTTTATTCACGTATAAAAGAGCGCTTGAAAACTGAGAACATATTTTTAGTATCAGAATGCAGAATGCATTTATTAGCTATATTCTATAAACGTGCTTCAGTGTTACGGTTATAATATTGTAGATAACTGTGCATAAGTAGGCATCCATAAATTTCCCAATACATTTTGTCTTTATCGAAGTATTGAACATATATTCCTTCATATTAGGCAACTCAGTGAACATAATCGAATTTTTTTGCAGTCTCTACCGATGCTAATAATAATTGTGTTCATCATTAAAATGATTGCGAAATTGTTTAAAAAAATCGAGTCCCTGCACTTTGTCACTCAAACTGGGAGCAAATATCCTTAAAGCTGCAGACTGATTTTTAGAATACGACAGCATATATTGGGTGTTATGCACACGAGGAAAATATGACTGGAGAAATATATTGTTGTTTCTGTTGACAGTCCTCTAGATAATGACTCGATACACTAGAAATTGTAGCTATATACACAAATAATAAATTCACACTATCTTAAAGAAATGTTGAGGCGCGTGTCCTAGTAGTTAGGGTGTCAGCATCATAATCGTAAGATTGTGGTTTCGATTCTTGGACCGTGCGACGCGTTATGTTCTTGAGCAAAACACTTCATTTCACGTTGCTCCAGGCCACTCAGCTGGCAAAAATGAGTAACGCTGTGATGGACTGGCGTCCTGTCCAGGTGGGGAACACATATGCCATTGTAACCGGGAAACCGGGCCCATGAGTCTGGCTAGGCTTTAAAAGGGCGCATTTATTTTTATTTTATCTTAAAGAAATACGGATGTATTGCGAATACACGCTTTGTGTTCGAACTTGAAATCTTTAGTCCTTGTAACATATCCTATGAACTTATAATTTACTATACCCTATTTCATATAGACGTCTTCGATTTTAAAATGCCTTTGTACTTATAAATGTTTTTATATATTTTAAAATATCTAAGTGTTTTTAAATATTCTGTGCTTGTATTGTGACCTCTAAATTTTTATTCCACTCTAGTATATCGTGTGAATTTATAATTCACTATGTTTTATATAATATCGGTGTATTTATATCTTATTAGCAGAAATATCCAGCGTTGCCTGGATTAAAGAAAATAATGAAATTCGAAAATGCCTTTTAGATCTCTAACATGACACATGGATTATGCAGTTCTCAACAGTGATTAGCTGAGGTACAAACTATTAATGTCAATAACATATTTTGTCCAATGTTCTCACTGTTAAAATTGTTAAAAAAAAAACAGGTAGTTATTTGTCTTTGCAATCTCCTTCAATTGTCAGTACTTATTTGAAACACATTGAACCTGAAAATGCTTAAAATTTTAGAGAAACAAACCCAGCCACATTACTTGGAAAAAAATAATCTTTATTGTGCTGGTTTTTTGTAAAATTTCGCGCATGGGAAAGGCAACAAAATCGCCCCTCCCCACTTTGAATTGGATATTCCTATCTTAAAAACTAATAATCAATTATCTCGGTAACCATGGGAGTTGGAGGGCAATAAAAATCTGAACATGAGCGGACCATGCTTCGGCTCTGTACTGAATTTCACGCGATTCCACTGCACCGTTCTCGAGTGAATCTGCCGACACTCAGTCAATCAATCAATCAAACAATCAAGAACACTGCAATTTATAGTATAGAAGAGAAGATTAATGAAGTAGATACTAGTAGATATTATATTATCTAGCAAGGATGTAATTAATTGGTAGGAATTGAACTCGGGATGGCTAGTTTTGGATAAGCATGTGAATGGAATTTAAAATACAATAAAAATACCATAATGAACTGGTCCATAATGAGATATTCCTAACTATTATATAAAGGGAATAACGATAATGTCACAGATTTTTCGAATGTGAACGTGATTTGGATTTATTCGTTAATTTCTGTGTGGATTTTACCTTTATTCGTGGAAAGTGAGTTAAAGAAAGGTGTTACATTCTTCGAGAAAAGTGAGTTACTGTTATTGTGTTGTTATTTTCAAGAACTGTGTTATTGCTTTTCTTCGAAGCAAATTGTTGTTAATTCCACCGCGCGGGCGAATTGTTGTTAAATAGTTGTTAAAATGCCCATGTATTTATGAATGTTTTTATATAAACTTAAATATCTAAGTGTTTTTAACTATTCGATATGCTTGTGTTGTGACCTCTAAATTTTTATTCCTCTATAGTATATCATATGAATTTATAATTCACTATGTCTTATATAATATCGACGTTTTTATATCTTATTATGTATATATGTTGTACTTATTTTACTTATATATATTTTTTAAATGCCTATGTATTTAGAAATGTTTTAAAATATTTTTAGATATTTGAGGGCTTATATATATATATATATATATAATGTGTGTGCGTGTCTATGCTTGTATGTTATTAATACTTCTATTTTAAGTCGAGCTTTATGTCACTTTATTAATGTCGAAGTAAGTGTGTATATATATTGAATATTCAACTGGATAATAGGTCATGTTCCTCTAATTGTCCGCTCGTAGTGCCTCCACTCAAATTATATATATATATATATATATATATATATACACAAGCAGAGATACCTGGTGTTGCTTGGAATTACAATGGCATAGATTTTTATTGTTTTACTTCTTTCGGTCATGTGACTGCGGACAGGCTGGAGCACCGCTTTTAGTCGAAGATATCAACCTCAGGATTTATTCTTCGTAAGACTAGAACTTTTCGATCGGAATGTTTTGCCAAACGGCTAAATTACGGGGACGTAAGCACAGCAACATCGGTTAGCGAGCGATGGTGGAGGTACAAATAGTCACGCACACACACACGAATACACACATCGATATATGTACATATATAATTATACATAAATATATATATATAATATATATATATGAATATATATATATATATATATATAAAGGCATATATATATATACATACATGTATATAGTCACATGTATATACATCTATATATATAGATATATACATGTATATACATCTATATATATATGTATGCACATATATATATATGTATATATCTATATTCATATATTTATGTGTCTACACGTATGTGTATATATATATATATATATACACATATGTGTGTGTGTGTGTGTGTGTATATAATCACGTGATTGACCAATCTAGCGACTGCTTTTATAAATCGCCTTTTACAATGCGCTTTCCACTTTTATGTCTTTAGAAATATGTCAACCTGGTGGGTCGGCAAACTTGCCAAAGTTTCCCCGTTTCGGAATGTTAGTCCGTCTCATTGTTACTCATATACAGGTGTATGGACTGGAGCAACCTGAAATACAGCGTTTTGTTGGAGAACACAATGCGTCGTTCGATCCGCAAATCGAGCCTACGTTGTAGCGATCGTGAGTGCTGCAACCTAACCATAGGATATGCACCTTCCCCTTACATATATATGCATGTTTGTGCTTGTGTGTGAGTATGTGTGTATATATATGTATATGTGTGTATATATATATATGTACATATATACATATATATATGTATATATATATATATATATATATATATATATATATATATATAAATATATATATATATGAATACGCGGTAATGAAATTAGCTTCGCACCTGTGATGATTTGTCTTGATGTTATTACGTGGCATTTCGGTTTTGTATTATTTTCTATAAATTTTCTTTGGCTCATAAATTGGGCGTGGAATTGCTTAAAAACCCTTGTGATGAAATAGGTCTCTATAACTCAAAAATATACATCGTTGAATATGCATTGTATCCTCTTAATCTTGCCAGCGAATTATATTACTACGGTATTTTCAACCCATTACTACTTAAAATTTAGAGCAGTAATTCCTTTTGATAGGACAACTGAACACTTATCGATGAGAGTATAAACCCATCACCATCTACACAGACACAGACACATAGGGAGAGATATAGAAACAGAGATAAACACACTAGCAAGTAGAGAGAACAGTGCGAGTCTCTTGTATGCGTATGTATTTATTCGTAGCTATTGGCTGCGGTAGCGATATTGGTTGAACCTCGAACAAAAGTACCGTAAGCTATTAATTCCTTTCGACTACCAGGAAACATGCCTTGTCATTTTCACCATCGTTATCGTAGTGATCCGTCGATTGGAGGCTATCTTCCCCAAATACATGGTATAAAGTATTGGTGGTGAGTGGGTATGTAATTAAGTAAATCCCTTTCATGCTAACCTATGTATAGTGCCATAAACATGAAAAAATATGATAATGTATCATACATCATAGGGCTAGTCGGATCTATCATATTATTGTGTTTAGCACGATATGTGTTCGTGCGATATGCTTTTAAGACGTATTGATAATGAATGAAATGAAAGACATATTCGAGGTTGAAACGTTCTACTTGATAAATTAGGACACGAAATGGGAAATAACTACGTTTGGTATTCTAAAAGAACTTCATGTGTTACAGATTCAGTAACATTAAAACTGCAATGACATTTAATTAAAAATCTTTAACACATTGACAACGTCAATTATCTTGCTCCTTACATGTTTGAGGCTGTACTTGCTACCATAAGGTAAACTTGAAAATTTTGAATGATTTAAATTATATATATAGGTGTGTGTGTGTGTGTTTGTAGATAGATATATTTATATATGTATATATATATATGCATATATATATATATATATATATGCGTGTGTGTGTGTGTATATATATATATATATATGTATATATATACATACATATATATATATATACATATATAACTATATGTATACATATGTATGTACATATGCGCATATATATATACATATATATGCGCATATGTACATACATATTTATACATATAGTTATATATGTATATATATGTATATATGTATATATATATATGTACACACACACGCATATATATATATATGCATGTATATATATACATATATATATATGTACACACACACACACACACACGCATATATATATATATATATGCATATATATATATACATATATATATATACATATATAAATATATCTATCTACAAACACACACACACACACCTATATATATATATATATATAATTTAAACCATTCAAAATTTTCAAGTTTACCTTATGGTAGCAAGTACAGCCTCAAACATGTAAGGAGCAAGATAATTGACGTTGTCAATGTGTTAAAGATTTATAATTAAATGCCATTGCAGTTTTAATGTTACTGAATCTGTAACACATGAAGTTCTTTTAGAATACCAAACGTAGTTATTTCCCATTTCGTGCCCTAATTTATCACGCACGCACGCACGCTAATTTATATTCCAAATAACGGATTACGAATAACAGTGTGTTTACTAAAGTCTCCGAGATAACCCAATGGATTGAAACAAAAGCAAGTTACTTCGACAGCTATGTAAACTCGGCAGACATATATACGTCGACACAGAATTACGTGTGTTCATAAAACGTGCAGATTTACCGAGTGCCACCACATACAATTAAGACACCTTACTAAATTTATTTGAATGTATTCTACTTTACTTACTGTTTGCACACAGCATTGTTGTGTGTAATAGATTTACGAATGACAAACCAGCTCATTTCATTAGGTAATAAAGGAAATGCGTGTAGAACAATCCCTTCAAGGGACGCCATTCACTAATGGAATAATTTCTGGTGCTGTGAGATATATATTTCAATGGAAGTTCAAATGACACCCGAACAGATGAGAAAATCCTTCCCACATTAGCAGATAGAATACGAATGTATAATATATTGCATTTCGTTCTATAAACTCACTCTCTTTCCTTCTTCTTTTTCTTCTTCTTCTTCCACATAAGTTTTTTTGGCGTTCTGAAAAAGGTGTAAAAAGATTGATCGCACTTACATATATACCCATAAAAACTAATAAACTTTTTATTTGCTTCTACATTATTCATACATAAATACACACAAATATGTACATGATATATGTACATTTATATATATATATATACAAATATATATGCATATATATATATATATATATATATATATATATATATATATATATATATATATATATATATATATATATATATATATATATATATATATATATATACAACATATATATATATATGTATTTATATATATATATATATACAACATATATATATATATGTATTTATATATATATATATATACAACATATATATATATATGTATTTATATATATATATATATACAACATATATATATATATGTATTTATATATATATATATATACAACATATATATATATATATGTATTTATACATATATATATATATGTGTATGTATTTATACATATATATATATATATATATATATATATATATGTATAAATACATACATATATATATATATATATATATATATATGTATATATATATCTGTGTCTGTGTACGTTGGTGTGTATTAATTTGTTACTCTCCAAGAAGAAATCTAGCGTTATTAAACATATATCCTTCAATAAAGGTCAATACTCCAATAACGAATCAAAACGCATACTGCTTTAAATTTCTCTCTCTCTCTTTCTCTCTCTCTATCTCTCTCTCTCTCTCTCTCTCTCTCTCTCTCTCTTCCCTTCTCTGTTTCCCACTCAATCATTGACTCCATTGCCTTCTTTTTCTACCCCCATTGCTACATCTCCAGTATATCAGTTTTTACCTTAAACTGTTGTTCCCCTTCAGTCACTTTTCAACTCGTAAGTCTTAACTGAATTATTGGATACCGCAAATTCAGACGCCCAGACACTGTGTTTTACATACACTCTGATACGCATATTTGCATCCATACACACATATACTGACATACATACACACAAATAGACGTATATACATGTATAAACACACACACACACATACGTATATATATATAATTATGTACGTGTATGTGTGTTTACATTTCATTTGAATAACAGGAATGCATATATGCAATATGTTCATGTTTATATATACTAGCAGATATACCCGGCGTTGGCCAGGTTAAGAAGCATAAGGACATGTAAAAACGCCGTCTACATTACGCTGGTCTCACCCGTTAGTGGTGGAGATACCAACTTTCTACATTAATAACTCTGCGACCCATGCCAGCATGGAACATAGGCGTTAAGTGAAACGTTAAAACGCTTTCACCGCATATATACATATAAGGTAAATACAAATAATTCAAAAAACACATTTTGTGTACCTTATTTCGTAACCAAAAACAGGTACAGCTTATAAACAATGAAAGGTTGATTGTGGTGATTTCAATTGACAGCGGCAGTAAAGAGCCAATACGACGATAAATCTAATCTTGGATCATGAAAATTTTCATGAATCTTGGCTCAGTTAAATCACTAGTGGCTCCAAATGATGGCATCTGTAGCGTTCGCTTGTCTAATTTTGTTTTGGAAATGCTTGGAATGTTGTTCAGTTGATGACAACAGTTACTTCAATGGCTCTAGAGGTTGGGGGATTGCAGGGAAGCTGTCTCTCTTTCCCTGGACAGACACATTATATTCTATTGGTTGACCTTGATATTAATGACAGATTTCACACTTTCCATCTTGGCATGGTTATATACGTATACAGAGATACACAGGTGCAGGAGATAATAAACAATGAAAATAACTGGGTAACGGAAATTTTATTTCTTAATAAGACGGGCAGAAATTAGATAAGACATTTTTAAAGAAAATAATGAATTGTATGGGTTGAAGCGAGATTTGTCAGTGAACCATAAAGTCAGTATCGAACGAACCAGAACAAAGCCGTTAACAACAGAATTTAGAATTTTTTACGGAAATTACTTTCTCTCAGTAATGTGTTGTTTCTGTTTGTAAATAGCAATTGAAAACTTACAGTGAATATAGAAGCGATTGAACTTTAAGTGAAAACAATACCATTTGGAAAATGAAAGTGAAAACAGTAGAGAAAACAGTAGAGTGAGAAGGAGAGATAGAGAGCTAGTTAGCTAATTAGGCAAATAAGATCGAGATAAATAGAGAGATAAGATATAGACAGATACATACAGAGAGATAGAGTTAGTGATAGAGATTCATAGACAGAAATAGATAAAAATATATAGATAGATAGATAGAGAGATATACACGTCACTGACGATAGAAAACCGGATGTAAATATGTTAAAAATCTAATATAAAAAGCAATGTTTCTTTTTTATGACAAATCGTCTTCTGAAAATTACTTCCGAAAGAGTATCTTCCTTGTTCTCGTAATCCAGGAAGGATGGTTTTCTGCCCCAGAGTCCCCGTTACTAATTGTGTGACAAATGTTAAGAGTCTTAAACCATCCCTAGAATATAAGTAATGCATGTTCCCAATTTAGAGAAAATCAGTTGAAAAATACGGCCGTTATAATCTTTTAAACACACACACACACACACACACACAGAACGGGATTTTTATTATAGATATATACACACATATAAAGATGTACGTATATACAAATATACATATGCGTATGTGTATATTTGTATGCATGTGTATATTCTCAAAAAAGAATAGACCAGCATTCTATTTGTGATATGCTTTTGAAACGGAATAAAATCATACCCTTTTTGAAACAACTTGTGACTGAAGATGAAAAATGGATTGTGTACGAAAACGTAATGCGTAAAAGATCCTGGAGTTTTCGTGAATATCCCCGAAAATACGAACCAAACACGAATACCTGTACTAAAAATGCTATGCGCTGGGAGATCATAAGACATTATTTTTCATGAGTATTTGGCGATCCGAACAAGACCACAAACTTCATTGGAATGTCTTTCTTACTCCATCCAACATATTCTCCAGAAACTGCACCATCCGACTACGACGTGTTATTGTTTCTACAGAACTCATCGGAAGGAAAAAAAAATAGCAATTTAGATGGAATCAAAATATTTTCTTGATAAAATGATAATTTTTTTTCTTCAAAATCAGTCAAATTTCATGCTCATGGAATATTTAAATTGCCTTATAGAGGGCAACGGTCATTATTAATAATGGAAATAAAATGTATTGAAAGGTCAATTATCTATGTCCCTTTTTGCATATTACAAAAACGCTCAGAACTTTCCGGACAACCTAATACATGCACACACACATAAACACGCGCGCGGACACGAACACCCCTCCCACACACACAAACAGACACATACACACACACACACATATATACTGTTTTATAATTTCATATATATGTTTATGTGCATATATATAGGTAGGCATATGTGAATATATATGTGTATATATATGTGCGTGTGAGGGAGTGTGTGTGTGTATATATACATATATATATATATATATATAAAGGAAAATTTGTAGGTGAAGACTAACTTTAATTCATAATTAAGGTATATAAATGCATGTGTGTATATATATATATGTGTGTGTGCGTGTAGTGTGTGTGAGAGTGAGTATGTATGTGGTATTGGATACCCGTATGTTTTAAGCTATGCACGCTACTATTTTTAGTTTTGTTTGACGCTGAAACGTCTAAATATGATATCAGCTCATACATTCAGGTTGCTTTTGATGCAAATAGCTAAATTCAGGAAGCACTTCTGGAATATGCATGCAAAAATATTCATAAGCAGATTTAAATATCTTAATACACATTGATAATGAATAGGTTACCTACAATCTTTAGGAAATAGTGCTTGCTTATATCTATCTTATATAAAAAGAATACTTGGTGTCTGCATCTATTCATATGAAAAATCACCGATATGTTCATGTCGTCTATATTGTATGTGTTAAACACCGAGAAGCAAGTAAGATTGCTATAGATAATTAGCATCTTGTGTTGATGAATAACGAAATTTCTTTAGTTTTATATTACATGATCATCTTCCAACGAACAGTAAAATAATTATGAACATTGTTAGTCAATTTTCAGTAGGCAATTTCCCTGCAATTATCGATAGAAATCTCTGCGATTGTTCATCAATTCCGAACATTTGTTTAGCATTGCAATCGCCTGTTAGAGGATGTAATATTTCGCCGATAGACAAATATCAGTGCTAGGGAGATTGATATAGAGACCCGCGTATTATGTAATGGAAAAAAATCGATTATATAATTGTAATTCTTATCATTTATACGTATTTGAATCATGAGGTGGTCGATTTATCCAGATACATACACATGGTGTCGGGGCTAAATATAACGACGCTTTATGTCTTCATTGATCAGAAACAATCAACAGCGTTGGAGAGTATAACGATTAGAGTTGTAGATCAACAAATGTTACTTGACATGGAGGATTGAAAGTCGTCTCAATCTCAGAAAATAATTATTTCTATCACAATGATTGACATGGGATCAACATGACGAAATACTGAATGCTGCTCAACATGCTGTGAGCACAGTTGTGGTTGGGAGACCTAATATTGACCATGAAATCAAATTCCCCAAAATGGATGTGTCTTCAGTGTGGGTAGATTGATCCCACTTTTTTTAACAGTTTCAGACTCAACTAACATGGCTATTTTAATCTACTGGAGACTGGGGTCAATATCTGGCTCGAGATAATTGATGCTGGAAAGTGTGGCAGGAGAATTTAGTGGTTATCTTTGAGCCATCTCTCAATATATTTTGATGTTTTAAAATACTTTTATTTCTGGACGGTATATTGTATATTACTTTCCTATTATATGCAGTATAAACGCTAATTAGTAATTACACAACCGATCGCCTATCCAACACGGTTATTCAAGAGAAAAGTCTTAATCGGCAGTTTGGAGTTCTTCTGGTGCACGACAACACCCGCCCTCATATCACCAATATGACCGAGGAAGTCATTCAGACACATGGTTGGGAAGTGCTGCCACACCCACCGTACTATCCTGATATGGCACCAACTGATTTCCATCTCTTTCGATATCTTTCAAATGCTATGCAAGGAGTTTCGTTCAACACTGATGCAGAAGTGAGAGCTTGGTTGGATCAATTTATCGAGTCGAAATCGGGTGATTTCTACCAACGAGATATTGAAAATCTTGTTGAACGTTGGAAAGAAGGTTGAATACATTATTGATTAATTAGGTTTTATATTTTATCAAACCTTTTAAAAAATTTAAATTTAGAAAAATGGCGGGAACTTAGTTGCCAACCCAATATACTAAAATTGTGAAGCATCTTATGTAATATCAGGCTAATCAGACATGAGATAATAACAATTCAAAATAAATAACTCTGAAACGGGCTTTTACGCTTTCCCAGAGAATATAACCCTCATAGGCGCTAGTGTTGATATTTTCGTGAATAAGTCACTAACCGAAATAAGTGAATCTATCGTTTCGGAAAACTCTATTTACTTGTTTAATAGTTGCACTAGATACATTGCGAAAATAACTCTAGCAGTTCAAATACTAAAAGCTAAGCATATCAATTTGATTTATACCAAATAATTTAGAAAGATAAATGGGTTATTTCCCAAATGAAATATATAAGATATATATATAAGGATCCCTTTCATGTGTCCTATTGACGACCTTTTCAACAATCTGAGTATGACATGTGGTCTCCGAACATTAGTTCTACACACGTGTCAAGTTTCATGAAAATCGATAAAACGATGTTGGGGGAGTTAGCTAACATCTCCACAAACACACCCACAGACAGTATTTCCCATATATGTAGTATATATATATATATATATATATATATATATATGTATATATATATATATATATATGTATATGTAAATGCTTGTGTGTCTGTGTTCGCCCACCCCACTATCACTTGACAACCGATGTTGGTTTAATTATATCCCCGTTAAAAAAAAGACCGATAGAAAAAATACTATACTTACGAAGAATAAGTGCTCGCGTCGATTTGTTGAACTGAAGGCAGTGCCCCAGCATGGCCTCTGTTAAATGACTGAAAGAAGTAAAAAAAATTGAGCGTATATATACATATATATATATTTGTATCTATATGCATATATGTGTATATGTATATGTACATGTTCATATCTATATGAATATAGATGTGTTTGTGTGTGTATACATATATATATATATATATATATATATATATATATATATATACACACATATATATATGCGTATTTATATGCATGTATGCGTGCAGTATGTATATAATAGTGTGTATAGGTCTATGGACATAACTTATCAATTTCTTCTAATATTAGACTTGATTCTGACAAATATATATTTGCCAGCGAATGTGTTTTCTTTAGACATAATACGGTTAGGTTTCACCCTATTGCTTATGGATTCCGTTCCACATAAGTAGAAATCTACACAAAAATGGACGAATTAAGTAGAAGTCAATGGTTTATCCAACTCACTCTGTATTGATTTATGCTAGGGCCTCGGCAATGAGTTAGATCTTATTCCTCATGTACGTATATCTTACAGGTTTACACAAAATATCACGTTTCGTAGACACATAGACGAATGCTTTCTCTGCTCATATCTTTTCTCTCCCTCTCTGTCTATAAATTTATCTCGCTTGTAAACACACGCACCCACACACATACACATATCTAAACATCGTAACATATATGCAATCAGAAACACATACATTTACTTACTCCCACATATGCGCAAACATATACATAGATTGCGCTGAAGAATATGCAAAGAAAACCCACCTACACTCTCATGTGTCTGTGTGCGTGTGTGGTGTGATCGTATGTGTGTGTACGATTATGTGTTGTGTACATGTATGTGTTTGTATGTGTACTATTATCTGTTGTGTGATTTTATGTGTGTGCGTGTCCACGCGTGTATGTGCGTATATGTCTCGGGCGAGTGTGTGTGTATGTAATTATGCACGTGTGTATGTGTGTAAGAGAGTCTGTGTGTAATTATGAATATGTGTATTGCGTATGTACGCTCCCCGACGTGTAACTGAAAATCAAATGACAGAGAGATCGAGAGAAACAAAGTGAGAGAGAGAAAGAAAGATAAAGCGAAAGAGAGCGACAAAGAGAGTCAGACAGACAGAAAGTCACACAGACAGAGAGAGTAGAATAGGAAGAAAGAGAAATAGTAAAGAGAAAGATATCGTTTATGTAAATATGAAACACAAACGTAAACATATATATATGTCTCTATGTGTATCTGTATCACTTACATCTAATAACCCATCTCTGGAAGTCTAACATCCAGCAGAGCAGTTTACTTTTACAGTTTGCATGGAGATTACATTTGTTTTTTGACTGATGGTAGAAGCAATACTTATTTGTTTAGTGAGGTGAGGTTCGTTCCCAATTAAAGCGTGTTTACCCGGCTTCAGTTCTCCTGCACAGTTCGTTTCAGAAGTGTCGTCTGCTGTAGTACTAAGGGGCCGACCAAAGCCTTGTGAGCAGGTGTGGTTGAAGGTGTGCTTCACGGTAGGTATTTGTGCCTGCATTTAGCCCCCACTACCATTTGACCAAACACATTGATATGTCTACGTGTGAGAAAAAAGAGCATAGAATAAGTATTTGACTTTCAAAAATATATATATATTCAGGTCGGTTCATTCGATTAAAATTCGTCGAGGTATTAAAAGTTAAAGCATATTGACTTGTGTCTCTGTGTGCTTATATATATATATATATATACACACACACACACACACACACACACACACACACACACACACACACACACACACACACACACACACACACACACACACACACACACACACACACACACACACACACACACACACACACACACACACACACACACACACACACACACACACACACACACACACACACACACACACACACACACACACACACACACACACACACACACACACACACACACACACACACACACACACACACACACACACACACACACACACACACACACACACACACACACACACACACACACACACACACACACACACACACACACACACACACACACACACACACACACACACACACACACACACACACACACACACACACACACACACACACACACACACACACACACACACACACACACACACACACACACACACACACACACACACACACACATGTATGTATGCATATATATATACATATATATATACATATATATATATATATACATATATATATATATATATGAATGTATGTATATTTATATACATATATGTGAGTATGACTGTATGTATATTTATATACATATATATGTGAGTATGAATGTATGTATATTTATATACATATATATGTGAGTATGACTGTATGTATATTTATATACATATATATGTGAGTATGACTGTATGTATATTTATATACATATATATGTGAGTATGAATGTATGTATATTTATATACATATATATGTGAGTATGAATGTATGTATATTTATATACATATATATGTGAGTATGAATGTATGTATATTTATATACATATATATGTGAGTATGAATGTATGTATATTTATATACATATATATGTGAGTATATATGTATGTATATTTATATACATATATATATGAGTGAGTATATATGTATGTATATTTATATACATATATATATGAGTGTATATATGTATGTATGTATATTTATATACATATAAATATGTGTGTATATGTATGTATGTATATTTATATGCATATATATATATATATTTATACATATATAAATATGTATGTATGTATGTATATTTATATGCATATATATATATTTATACATATATAAATATGTATGTATGTATGCATGTATATATATATATATATGTATGAATATGTGTATGCTCATGTATATATAACGACACGTGGGTTCGTAAATGTCAATTGACTACATTTCTACCGCTGGAATATATAAATAGTATGAATTAGTACATTATGTTCTTGGCCTCTAATATCATAAATCTGTTTGGGCATCGCTAGTGTCCCGATTGTTGTGTTTAACCCTAAACATCTACCTTTATTTAAATAAAATATATTCTCATCTACGACAAGCTAGTGCAGTTAACCAAATTTTCTCGTGTAACTGGTTGAAATCATGAATTAATGTCAACGTTGAATTACTCTGAATTGCCCCAAAGCTAATATTTTGTGTATCATAGAGATATTCGTTTTCGGTTTATATAATTATGATAGGAGTTATATACTTGCATAACTGACTTATTCAATAGATCAGGTTTTAGCATGCAATGAATATGCGGATGAATGTAATTCTACACTGGATATATTTTTCTACAGGCGTTCCAAGCTCCATATAACGATTGAGAAAACTGGTAAGATTGAAAATAACGTGGGGTTTTCTCCACAGACACATCTTTCGAAAAACTAAGGGGCACTGTAGATCTGAATACTATACACGCGGTTCACAATTATTATTATTATATATATATGTATATATATATATATATATATATATATATATATATATATATATATACATATAAAATTTAATAAATGGAGTATTACGAATATATTAATTGTTAACTAAGAGAAGATAAATATATATATATATATATATACATATGTATATATATATTTATATACATATTCTTTTATTCGTTTACTTGTTTCAGTCATTTAACTGCGGTCTTGCTGGAGCACCGCCTTTTTATTCGAGCAAATAGACCACGAGCTGGCAGAAACGTTAGCACGCCGGGCGAAAGGCTTAGCCGTATTTCGTCTGCCGCTACGTTCCGAGTTCAAATTCCGCCGAGGTCGACTTTGCCTTTCATCCTTTCGGGGTCGATTAAATAAGTACCAGTTACGCACTGGGGTCGATATAATCGACTTAATCCGTTTGTCTGTCCTTGTTTGTCCCCTCTGTGTGTAGCCCCTTGTGGGTAGTAAAGAAATAACACACACAAAGATATACAGGTAATAGGTTTACTGATATAAAGGTTTTTAGAAAATATTCGTGATACAATCATAATATTAAGCCAAATCTCTATAACTAAAATTATTGAACATATTAAAGAAACTCTTGAAAATGTGACTAACCTGATTATTATGCTTAAACGCTTCAGAGAAATCGCTTTCCGCTCTTTGCTGCGTTTCTAACATGTATATATTAGTTAGTCCATGTAGAGTTAATTGTGTTTACTGGGTGCCGTTTTCAGTAGTTCCGTTTTAGTTTCGGATATAGAAGTTTTTACAAATTATTCTTCTCTTGTCTATCTAATTGATAATTTTCTTCCTCAATTTGGAAAAAAATTAGCGTGATATTTTCTCAAATAATTAGATGCTCACTAAATGGAAGCTTTCTAACAGAGGGATTTGCTGATTTACTCTCACCCGGTTCTTTAATGTTTGTCCTGATTGGCTGATACATTTTTCATTGCATTTTCGATATTTGATACAGTAAATGTGATTTCTTTTTTGTATTGCATTTCATGTTTGTATTAACCTTGAATTTCATTCCATTCTTGAATTATGTTTCCTCCTGTTCAATCAATTGTCACGTTTTTCATTGAGCTACTTCGCTGTCGTTTAGTTGCATTTCAAGAACTTTGCGTTTACTCATAATCTTTTAAGATTTGGCTATTTACTTTGGCTCTTAATAATTTGTGACTCTTTAATTATTTTACTTAGATTCGTTCATTGGTGTAGAATTGAAAGTTACTTTTTGGCCGAATGTAAAAGTACAGCTTTCTGAAATTGTGAGTGACTTCCAATGAAATATTTTGGTCTATGCCTTTCTTCCCGTTGTGAGGACTTAACTGCACGTCAGTCAGCATGAGAAGACACTTTTTCTTTGGTTATGGAATGATTGCTAAGATGTTCAATTTTGGATTTGAATGAATATTTTTAGATCTACCGTCTCATTCGTCCCCTAGAATCTGTAACTATTAAACGTATATATCTTATCATATTAAATGTGTTGGATGGCAAGATCTGAAGTCTAAATATTAGTGTACGTCTCATGTTCCTTAATTATCAAAATCTCTGAAAGAAAAAATTCCCTTTCATTAATTTTCATTATGAATTAGATTGATTCTGGAATGGTGTTCATTAATTTATATATTTTAATATCCGATATAAATAATGCCGCTTTAGTTACTATTAGATATGACACTGACAGCGAATATAACAGATTTCCTGACTCAGCATACGCTTGAGTGTCACGCATATTGCTCTATTCTGATATTGGTTGTATTCTGGTGATACGATTTTCACATTCTTATTAGCAATTGATTCTAAGCAGTAATAAAGATTCTTTGAATCGTATGAATATACTTTTTCTACAATTGGCTACTCAACTACTTTCTGAGCAACGACAGCAGCATCAGAGGTCATTTGAACATCGTACAAAGTGAGGCACTGTTAAACCCCTTCAAAACATGTTTTAGTACCTAAATAGTAATGTCATTTTAGAATATGTGCTTACCAACGCCAAAAATACCTTTTGAATGTTTTGAGATGTGAAATGGTGTTATAAGTATTACTTATTTAGAAAGGTACTATTGTTTGACCTGTAGATCAGAAACTCTACTTACTGCAGAGATGATGGGCTAATAAAAGATGTTTTGACATTTATGGTAAGGCATTGCTTTATATAGCTCAGATGAGAAACTGAAAAATTTAGGAAATTTTGTAATTTATGTCATATTGAAGAAAATGATATTTAATACCAACGCTTCCAAATATTTCTCTCTTAGAACCAGCTGTTTTGCTTTATTCGTTTCAGTGAGAGGAAGTAGAGTAGAGTGGGCTTCTTAATCCATTTCTTGCTTTGAATACCTCCCTTGTTATAACTCCATCATCTCTTTCTAAAACCACATTCTGTATTGGTCTCTAGTAATCCAAACACGTTCACATTTCTGACGTCTTCAGGACAAGTCTCCTATGACAATGTCACCGTATATTACTGAACTTTATGAACACTTTCTGTTCTAAGAAAATTTGATTTGCAATGTCACTGATTCAGTGTTACTGTGTTTTCCCAAATCATTGATGTATTCCTGTTACCAGAATATCCATCATATTGAATATTTCTAAATGTGTCTAACTGTAGTGTTATCTTTCCTTCAATTTCTTCCATGTTCCTGTCTGATATTATGACTCGAATTGACGTTTCATATAAGACGACATTGCCTGAAGCAGAGAAATTATTTTCTTGGTGATATGTTACACTGTCACATGACGTGAAATATTAATTCCTAACTCTTTATACAGAAAGCTAGCCTTTGCACGCATCGCAACCGTATTGGAAAAAATATGCTGATCAGTCTGGAAATAGTCGTCTATTATACAAACCATATTTGAATTTGAACACCAGATTACATGAAAATCAAACCTAATGCGGATTTTAAATTTCCTTGGATTTTCAGAAAAATTCCTTTTAGTGGGCTTCTCTCATATCAAAGGCAACTTTTACACCCCAGAAGAAACGTGATATTTGTTTTCCGAAATTTAACGTTTTGCACCTGGAAGTAATAGGCGTTAGCAGAAGTCCACTTGCAGAAAACAAGATTTTATGAATATTGTATACTTGTTGTGGTGTGTAACTTTGTTCACGAATCATGTTTTACAAATCACTACGCAACCTCTTTGTGAGCAAAGGCGGCAGCATCATAAATTATTTTGGATTTTATACAAAATAGGCACTACTTAGTTTTAGTATCTAAAAATTTCTTCCGCCTCCTGAGAAAGTGCACCTTGAGATTTTCTGCAAATCACTTTCTGTTCGATTAGCTATTCCATCAACAAAACACTAAGAGCATAGCCAGTCTGATCATTGATCTACATATACTTTTACATATTGAATATCGTATCTGATCTCAGAAATAATTAAGTCCGGGTAGGAAAGGAAACTGTTTGGAAGTCTGATCAAATTATAACTTTATTGCTAAGTACTGTTACCATTTTAAACGCTTCAAGCATTAAATGCTTTCTCAGCATCGCTGATTTTTACAGCTTTATATTATATTTGATAGACACTCGGTATAATGTCCAGCAAAATCCCTTCACGAATCCTAATGCGTTTTGCATTCACTTTCTGAATTCTCTCTAAGCATATTGAATAAGGGTAATGCACAACGAACTATGTTGCGTCCTTCGTTAAATTTAACAACTTCGTTAAATTTAACAACAAGCATGAAAAATTAACCATGAATAGCAAATTTGTGAGATCTTTCAAAATTCAGAAATTCAGATTTGCTTGTGTTCTACTTTCGTGTACTAGAATACAAATAAGAAAGAAAAAAAGGTATGGAAGATATGTGTTGAAAGTAGGTGTCGTCTACTGTAAGGAAGTATTGTATGAATATAATTAGTGATAGAGATAAGGATGAAAATGTTGAGAAGTATATGAAACCGAGGTGAGATGATTTACATGCAAGTAAAAAAGAGCTTTGTCAGCAAGAATGTTGAAAGCAATGCACAATATGATGTGGGTAAAGATAATTATGTTCAACGGAAAGAAAAACATTTTGTAAAAAGTCTTCACAGGGAGAAAATAAACAAATCTGAGTAATCGCATTTGATGGTTTTCAACAACAATATTTTAAGGTGAACGGAAATAGGAAAATGATGGAAAATGATGGATGGTGTGAGCAGATATATTCAAGAATCATATTGGAACAGACTCTCGCCTATTGTTAATGGCAGAAACTGATATAGGTTTATCTATCTATCTATCTATCTATCTGTCTGTCTGTCTGTCTGTCTGTCTGTCTGTCTGTCTGTCTGTCTGTCTGTCTGTCTGTCTGTCTGTCTGTCTGTCTATTCCTTTCTTATTTTACTTGTTTCAGTCATTGGACTGCGGCTATGCTGGAGCACCGGACTTATTCTTTGTAAGCCTAGTACTTATTCAATCGGTCTCTTTCACCGAACCGCTAAGTAACGAGGACGTAAACATAACAGCATCGGTTCTCAACCGATGTTGGGGGACGAACACAGACCCCCCCATATATATATATATATATATATATATATATATATATATATATATATATATACATACATACATACATAGGATGAGCTTTTTTCAGTTTCTCTCTACTAAATCCACTCACAAGGCTTTGGTCGGCTCGAGGCTATAGTAAAAGAAACTTGCCCAAGGTGCCACGCAGTCGGACTGAACCCGGAACCATATAGTATGCAATCAAGCTACTTACCATATACCCACACCTGCACCTAAAATTAACGTGAAAGTGTCTGAGCACTCCACGAACACGTGTACACTTAATATAGTTCTCAATGAGATTCAGTACGACACAGAATGTGACAAGGCCAGCCCTTTGAAATACAGGTACAACACATTTTGCCACCTGAGTGGACTGGAGCAATGTGAAATAAATTGTCTTGCTCAAGGATTCAACGTATTGCTGGCAATTGAACTGAAGATCTTACGATCGTACGCCGAATGCCCTAACCACTAAGCCACGCATATAGGCGCATTAGTAAACATGTGGCAAGAAGCTTGCTTCCCAAGCACATGGTTCCACGTTCAGTCTCACTGCATGGCACCTTGAGCAAGTGTCTTCTGCTATAGCCTCGGGCCGACTAAAACCCTGTGCGTGGATTTGGTAGGCGGAAACTGAAGGAATCTCGTGTGCGTGTGTATATATATATATATATATATATATATATATGTGTGTGTGTCTCTGTATGTCTGTTCCCCTATCACCACTTGAAAACCGTTGTTGATGTGTATACGTTCCCATAACTTAGTGGTTTGGCAGAAGCGACCGATGGAATAAGTGCCAAGCTTTAAAAATTTTACCGAGGTCGATTCATTCGACTAACCTAATGACTGAAAAGACACCTATATATATATATATATCATCGTTTGTAAGTCGTTACGTTCCTTTCATCTGCTCAGCACTGGGGTGGTTGTAACTGATATGCCTTACTAAAATGCTAGTCTTGCGGCCAAAACTCCTAAAGACATCGTTTTTAAATCGACCGGCTCTTTTCGTTCTGAGATTAAATTCGGACGAGATCAGCTTTACTATTCTTTCTTCGAGGTCGATACGATAAGTACCAGTTTCAGGACTGGAATCCATGTAACCGATTTACACCCACTCCAAAAAAAAAAAAAAAAAAAAAAATACTTGTCTGGTTCTAAAATGTTAAACCATTATTACCATTTGAAAAATTGTATCAAGTTACCCAAATTTCTTTAAGGTCAGCCATAAGTTGTATTTTGAAATTAGTCGCCGTTCTTTACAATTTCCAAAGGTGCTCAATGGCGACACCATTCTCCATTAAAGAACCGACAATTGCTTAACAGGTTCATTGTTCAAATTAGATCAATACAAATCTAAATATATCTCCACACGCGAAGAATAATGTGTACATGTAGACAATTCTAAACGTAACGAGCGTATTAATTCGAGTGAGTTGTGTGCAGTCCAACCACGACCATCACCACCACATTCGTAGGTGTGTGTGTATATATTTATATGGCCGTTTATACGTGCATGTATTTATCAAATTCTTAACGCTTAACATTAACATTACACGCACGCATACACACACACACACACGCACCCAGATGCATATACACACATGACTCACTCATGCATACACACATACACAGGCACATACGCATATATATATATATATACATGTATATACATACATATATATATACATATATTTATATATACACATATATATATACAGGCATATATACACACAGGCATATATATATATATATATATATATATACACAAGCATATAAATATATATATATATATACAGGCATATATATATATATATATATATATAAATATATATATCGAGAGAGAAATGAATAGACAGATCGATAGGTAGAAAGATAGACAGATGTGTATAAGTATTGTGCGCATGCGTGTATGTACGAATGTGTTTGTGTGTTCGTGTTTGTGTACACGTTGATATATGTGTGCGTGTGTATGCATGTGTATGTTAATTATTTATACATAGAAGCACGGCCAGTGTCTCCCCACAAACCAAAAACAAACAAAATCGTACTCATTTGCATATGTAGGTTAAACAGCAAGCAATGCTGACACCTCTAGGACAGCCGTTCTGGAGACAATTCAACGCTAATCACACTGAAAATGTTTTCATTAATGGTTGTCCCTAACCTAATTATCGATTCACTGATTAGCAACATTTTATGTTAATTTCTTTATTTTGTTGTTGCTATTGCTATTTTATTTGTTTTGCTTAAAACACTATTGATCTCTGATTGGGATCATCAACAGTGCTCCAGCCGTGACAATGCTGTTGATATTTCTTGTATGTCGTGAATAGTTTCTGAATATTCGGTTTACGTCTCAGACGTCTTGGCGAGAATTAAGTGAGATTAGGTTGCTAATTTACAATGTAGAATATCTATGTACCGGCTTCTTTATTGATCTATACAGCTATAAATGTTCTTGTGATGTGGTTCCTTGTCCCTAGACCATTACTTTTAAAGGGGACCTATGATCAACAGTATCACAAGCCATGGCAAATTCGTCCTTTTATATAAAATACAATATTGATTTCGAACATTTGGCACAAGGCCAGCATTTTTGGGAGTGGGGATTAGTCGATTACATCGACACCTTGTGTTCCACTGGTACTTATTTTATCGACTTCGAAAAGATAAAATGCAAAGTCGACCTTGGCGAAATTTGAACACAGAACGTAATGAGGTGCGAAATGCCAGCATGCTAACGATTCTGCCATTTGGCTATCTTCTGTAGAATATTGTATTCTTTACTACTCAAAGCCCAAGGCCTGAATTTTGGAGGTGAGGGTGCCAGTCGATTAGATCGACCCCAGTACGCAACTAGTACTTAATTTATCGACCCCGAAACGATGAAACGCAAAGTCGACCACGGCGGAATTTGAACTCAAACCATAAATACAGACGAAATACCGCTAAGCATTTCGCCCGGCGTGCTAACGATTCTGCCAGCTCGCCTCCTTACAGTATTAAAAATATAGACCAACACCTACATTCTTTCACCTTTTCTAACTCTTATAATGACGGCAATCAATGATCTTAACATTTTTGTATTTTTCTTTATCTTTATACCCGGTCACTTGTCCCTGTAAAAGCATTCTCTGTGACTGACAACGTTTTTCATGATATATATTGTTGCTGTTATAAACATTGTTTTCTTTAGTCGATTCCGGCTTCTGCTGCTGTTCATGTTGTTGTTGCTCTTCCTGTTCTTGGTTAGGTTGCGAACAATTTTCTTCTTGGGATGTTAGTTTTGCTAGCTTTCCGATTTGTGTCGATTTTCGCTGTGATTGTTTTCGAGTTTTCCTGTCAGGAATATTGTTGTAATCCAATCATTCAGCCGCAACAACAACAACTACTACTACTGCTACTGCTGCTGCTGCTGCGACTAGTATTATTGCTGCTCATGAAGACACATTTAACACCACAACAACCAACACCACGACTACTAGTAGGAAAACTACCACTGCAGCTCTTAATTCTATTGCCACTCCAATGACCACCACCACCACCACTATAATATATTAAACCTGTGTATCGTGGTTAAATATCCCTATAAATGGTTTCAATATCCTCTTCACATTATCGGCATGAGGTACAGATGAAGACAGCAAAATCAAAGTCCTTATGCAACAAATGGGCCAACATCTAGGACAGAGGCACATACAAGAGTGGTGATGTGGAATACACCAGACAAGAAATCAGCAGACCCACGGTGGTGTTCCAGCATGGCCGAAGCTGCAAGGATTGAATGAATGAATAAAAAGAAATGAATAAACAATATATATGATGCCGGAAAATAGCGAGCCGTCGAACAAGGGAAAAAAACATGACATAAATTAAATAAACAAACAAGAAATAAACGACTATGCAATACAGAAAGTGAACATACAAATATGAAATAAATGTAATTCAGAAAGAGACAATGAGTGGAAGGATGAGGGACAAAGGCAAAAAGAAGCAAGACTAAGGGTGGACATAGGAACAAACTGAAATAAATAAACTGAATAGGGTCTTAGGTTTAGTCAGAGACAGAAATATGGTTAACGCCAGGAGGAATATCCTAAAGGATTTATAGATAGGACAATTGAGAGACAGCAAAACGTGATGAGAGTAGGAGACGAGAGAAAAGAAGGTTTTGGTTTCTTCGACAGCCCCTGTGAAAAGAAGAGGATGAACGATGTGGATGGCCACGGGTCACGCGTCAAGAATAAGACGGGAAAATGTGGTAAAAGGCACAGAAAGACATAGACAGCAGAGAGGAGACGCAAAAGACAAGACCACATACATACATTTGTTACTAATACTATACACAGACATACACACACACACACACACACACACACACACACACACACACACACACACACACATATATGTGTATTTTGCCCAAGATGACGCACAGTTGGACTGCAGCAGGAACTATGTGGCTGAGGAACAAACTTCTTTCATATCAGCCACATCCATCAGTTGTGCAGTTGCAGAAGCAATAGCAGCAGAGGTTGTAGTAGTAGTACCAGTAGTAGCAGCGGCAGTACTAGTAGTAGTAGCAGTAGCATGAGGAGGAGGAGAAGGAGGAGGAGGAGTAGTAGTAGTAGTAGTAACAGCAGGAGGAGTAGTAGTAGTAGTAGTAGTAGCAGGAGGAGGAGGAAGAGTAGTGATGGTGGGGTTGGTGCTTTTGTTGTTGTTGTTGTGGTGGTGTTGGTGGTAGTGGTTGGTGGTGTTGATTTTGCTGTTGTTGGTGTTTAGTGCCATTGGCCTTCGATCAGATTTATGGTACCAGACATTCCCATCTTCACTAAATCACCCATTCATGTAAGATTTTAGCAGAATGCCAAGCTATGTCAATTAGATCGATTCCAGTATTCATCTGGTATTTATTTTATCGACCCTGAAAGAATGAAATACAAAGTCGACCTCGGCGGAATTTGATCTCAGAACGTAGAGACGGACGAAATGCCGCAAAGCATTTGGCTCAGCATGCTAACAACTCTACCGCATTGCCGCTTTAACTATCTCATCTATCACCATGTGTGTCAAAGAATATATTGGCATAACCTTTTGTCTTTTTTTCATTTAATATGGAGGGATAAGATTTAGGCGCAATCTTGATCATATTCCTAGCAACAATCACCTAGTGACTCCCTTCATAAGTTCCCTAATGTTGTCAATCTTCTAAAAAATATTGTGATTGCGGATAGTGTACATTCTGTGGCCCCTGTCATTCTTATTGTACAGAATTGGAAAATAATGTTAGTTATTTGGCCCCGGGTTAACTCTGATTCAATAGAGAGTATGTTTTAATGTTTTCCAACAGTGTCTGACAACACTGTTTTTAGAGACAAATCCACGCTGTCATTATACAATTTATTAAGACAACAGGATGTGATACGAGGCGAAGTCAGGATCTATTTTTAGCAGTGCAAGCGGCTGAGTTGATGTTTATGCAGCTGCTGCCGTTGTTGTTTTTGTTACAATGCTATTGTTGACTTTATTATTTCTCTATCAGGCCTGGAAAATTTAATAGCAATGCTGACTATGATGTTTTGATAAAAGACATCTTTGTCGCTGTCATTCATTGAATATTAAGCACAATTTTACCTTGACGTCAGCTGGAGTTAGGAGTGTAGATGTTCGTATTTCCATAAGAAGATATCATTACATCCCATCCTATCTATATTCGTTCGCTTGAAGTAAAACTCTCCTACTGTGATAATCATATATAATCACAAGAATCTAAGGAGGACATGCTGTTGACCAGTAAAAATTAAAGTCAATACAGGAGGGAAAAGGAAATGTAAGAGAAATAAGATATTTTAATGAAACATTGGAAGGAGAATTATATGTAAACTATTGAAAAAATCTATTTAGGAATCGACGTGGCCTTCTCTTTACGAAAGAAAAACAGGCTAAATGTTTTCTTTATTCTGTCTTGCTGTGACTGAATCGTACATTTTCTTTATCAGATTACTATTCTTAGCTTTTTAACTAATTAACCTGCAATCATTTTCATTACCCCTTCAGATTTGATTCGTATGCGTCTCTACCTCTACGCATCCTCAATAACAACAGCCACAATTTCTCCTGCAATCCCCTGGATATAATGTTTACTTAAAGATACCTACAGGGAACTCTAAGGGCATTGAAAACAGCTGTAAGACAATGATGTTGAAATAACAGAATTTTGTAGTTTTGTATCCTTACTCTCGCCTTGCTATAGATTATCTCTCATTGAATAGTTCTATAACTAAAGGTGTTCTCGGCGTAAACATCATATATTTCTTCAGCTGTGTCGGCATTGTGATTATTCCTTTCAAATATTTCTAACGTGTGTACCATTCAAGTATTGAAGTTGATGAAATTGACAATAACTTTCTGGCTATGATAGAAATCAATTTATTCTATCGTTTCCTTTTTAATGAATGTTTATCTATTAACTTAGTCACAATAACAGTGAATCATCACCTCGGTGACATTATAACTCACAAAGGTGAAATGGTAATGCAACTCTTGATTTTCTCAAAGCTTCCTTCCCAAACGAAAAATATGTTTCTGGCAATGCTATGAAAGTGACATGGAATTTGCGTGGGGCAAAGCAAATATTTTGCGTTGCTTTCGTTCCGTTACTTAGAAAACGTCATTCAGTTAGTGACAATCAAACAAGATTGCAACATAAGGCTGAACATTCACAGCGTAATTGTTTGGAACCGTAATGACAAAGCATTTCATCGAAAACGCTAGCATCCCAGCCAACTCCACTACCTTCAGTAAATATTTTATTCTAGACTCCCTGGAAAAGACAAAAGTCAAATTTGACCTCGAGGAAACTTGAAATAAATACCTGAAATGTCGGAGAAAAAGAATTTTGAATCACACACAGATGATATTGTTTATTCCATGCGTGATAAATGAATCAATAAGTATTTAAATTTATATGTGCATGGGCAAAAGTAATTACTTACGTATGGACTTAAATATGTGTTCGAAAGGAGTCACGTTATTCCAAGTCGTCAAAAAAAAAAAAGAATGGCGCTCAGAGACAGGTTCGAATAAAATATTACTTTTTAGATTTTGGTTAATGGTACTCAAATTGCCATATTTCTCTTGCGATACGGAAAACAATCGAATAGGAAGTTAAACTTACCCGAAATGTACGAAAGATGATCCTTCAAGTGAAGTTCCAAGACATTAACTGCACGCTGATATTGCTAAATATCCATGCATTTCTTCTCTAAATGTACATGCATTCATGCACACACTCACGTGAAGAAACGCGAGAGGACAAAAACTTCAGAGAAAAAAACAAAACAATTAATCAGAAAGAAGCTAAAGCGGGAATAGTTATTTCCCTTAGACCATAAGTTATAATGCTGCAAAGGTAGCAGCTTAGAGTTAATGGTAGAGGCTCAATCCGGTGGGGGAGGTACTTCCGAATTTTTTCAAAAGGGTCGTAGGCATAATCTTCCAGCGTTGAATATTTTCGATCTAGATTTCAGCAGTGAGTTAGAGATCTGAGATCTCAAAATTATCTGAACTCTTTCATTTAGGCAAAGTTTACTGGATTTTTTATCTGTTAACATAAGGTGTGGGGGCGCAATGGCCCTGTGGTTAGGGCAGCGGACTCGCGGGCATTGGGTCGCTGTTTCGATTCCCAGCCCGGGCGTTGTGAGTGTTTATTGAGCGAAAACACCTAAATCTCCACGAGGCTCCGGCAGGGGATGGTGGCGAACCCTGTTGAACTCTTTCGCCACAACTTTCTCTCACTCTTTCTTCCTGTTTCTGTTGTGCCTGTAATTCAAAGGGCCAACCTTGTCAAACTGTGTCACGCTGAATATCCCCGAGAACTACGTTAGGGGTACACGTGTCTGTGGAGTACTCAGCTACTTGCACGTTAATTTCACGAGCAGGTTGTTGATCGGATCAACTGGAACCCTCGACGTCGGAAGCGACGGAGTGCCAACAACGACAACATAAGGTATGGTTCTTTCAACTATTTTCCACTTTATTGTATGTCGAGAACATCATAGCGCTCGCCTTGTTTCGGGAAGAAGCGAACACTATACATGAAAATTATCCGGAACCCTCTCTCTACAAGAATTCCAAATCAAGATGACAAAAGAGGGTTACATCTTCGCGAATTGTTATTTAAATATGTCACTAGGAATCTGTTCGTACATTACGAATCAGTCCTGCGCACCAGAGACAAAGCCACATACATACAAAATGAGATAACAGGTATAGGAGAGATAAGCAGAGAGGTGACTGACAAAGCTAGCAATACCAAGTGGTCCCACGGGTGCTTGCCGCGCAACTGCCATCTGTCATACGAGGTTAAACGATTGGATCTGCGAAACAGGAAAGCTGGTAAACAACATAAGAAAGACCATAATATCAGATTAGAAAATTGCTTTGTTAGACTGCCGTACTTCGACGACAAATCAACGGCAGTTATCCAACAATCCATCCACAAGTAGAGTTGGTACAGAGTGATACGACCCCGAGGAAAGTTCTGGCGTGGAAAATTACCACAGAGAGCACAGTAGGGTGCGCACTCAGCAAGTTCCCCATCGATGACACCAAAATATGCTTGAGGGCATAAATGGCATACGTGGTAGTCTTCTATATTGGGAGCACTATTAGGAAACTATACATCCGAATAAATGAGCATATGTAGACAAACACCTCGAGAAAGAAACACCTTAGGAAGTGCCAGAATTATGGAAGCCCTCCCTAGAAACAAGTTGAGATGAACCATTAAGAAAAGAAAGGACCTACACGAAATAGACTGATGGCTAAAGCAACACCAGTCCGCGCATATCACACTCCAACTTTCTCCCCCGCCCCCCCCCCCACATCTTAGCAAAAAGCTTTTCAAAATATCGTTTTTCCGAGTGTCCTGAAAAAGGGTCTTCACTACGAAATATAAAATTATAAGGTAGGACTGCAACTTTATCCCGTTTTCTTTTCGTTTTCTATTTTATTTTGTACCTCCACACAATGCAACGGCTTTACAAACTACATTCTCTAAAATACACACACACACACACACACACATATGTATATGAATATATCTATATATATGTATATATATATAAATATATATATATATATATGTGAATACATATACACATGCACACATACATATCTGTGTGTGTGTGTGTGTGTGTGTGTGTGTGTGTGCGTGCGTGCGTGCTTAGATCTATATGCAGCCACACAAAACAAGCGAATTCATGATGAGAGGTATTCCCTTTAGGTCTGCTGGGTCAGAGCAGTCCAGGGTTTAAGTTAAAACTACTACTGTCATACCTTCACCATCACTACTACTACTACTGTTTATGCTGCTGCTACTACTACTACTACTACTACTACTACCAAAGCTACTATTACTGCTGCTACTGCTATTACCACTTCTACTACGACATTCAAGTAAATATTAACATTCTGTAACACTCGTTCTTTGAAGTTTTAGTTCTAGATATTGGGTTATTTAATAATGATATTTTTCTAAAGAATTATATTTGCGCAATATTTCCATCAGTTTTATTGAATTAAAGAAACTCTACACCAAGTGCAAATAAATGATAATGAGTGTAAAGATGTGCGATTAAATAATCTTCACGATGTGCAAATTATTATATCACACGCACACGCATATTACAAATAAACATACAGATAATATCATACAAGATCACAGTTTAATCGAAAAGAAGCAAGAAATACAAACACACACACGTGTATCTGTCTGTACATATATATATATATCTGCCTGTATATATATATATATGTGTGTGTGTGTGTGTATATATATATATATATATATATATATATATATATATATATATGATTATTATGATTGACCGTTGACTGAACACTATTCAATTTTTTTTCTCCGTGTTTTTCTCCTTGTCTCCGTATTCTTTCTGTTGAAGAGCGTAGCTCGAAACGTCAAATACTTTCCGTATTCCCGAGCGTCATACTAATATATACTTTTGTTATTTACACCAGCTGTCCTCGTCTGTTGTTATTATTTGTATATTCTCCCATATATATATACATACACATACGTGCACAAATCAAAAATTCACATGTACTTGTGGAAATATGTACATGAATATTTGTAGCCATGTATGCTGGTGTGCACGAGTGTATTTGAGAATATATGCTCATAAACGTATGTAGTATATGTAGGAAGGTATATAACTACCTTTTCAATCCACAGCCATAACTGCCAGACGGGTATCTTCTGGTAATATTCGTTTCAAATTTTCACACAGGAATTGTAAGTTCGGGTCAGGGATTAAGTCGATTACATCGATCGCAATATATATCTGGTACTTATGTTATTGACATCGAAAGAACGAATGGCAAGGTAGATGTCGGCAGAATTTGAACTCAAAATGCAAAGACGGACAAAAAGCCGCTAAGCAATTTTCCCGCCGAAGTAAGTTTTCTTCTATCTCACCACCTTATGATTTGCTAATATTGAAATGCTTTAAGGCGGCAAGGTGTCAGAAACGTTTGCACGCCGGGCGAAATGTTTAGCGGTATTTCGTCTGCCTTTAGTTCCTGAGTTCAAACTCTGCAGTGGTTGACTATGTCATTCATTCTTTCGGAGTCGATATATTAAGTATCAGTTGCGTACTGGAGTCGATTTAATCGACTGGCCACTTTCCCCCAAAATTTCTTGCGTTGTGCCCAGAGTAGAAAATAAACAGAAATACATTGGCAAATTGTTGTATGAGGCTATAGTCACTAGTATGCATTATATAAATACATATAATATCAATAAAAATATTATATGCACCACTAAATAAAGAATATTTTATGATTTTTATTTATAAGCCCATGTGCATATTTAGATATAATCTCTAATATGCGCGTGGAAACATGATGGTTATGGTAGTTTCTCGTGTACGTGAATGACAAATCTGTAATTTCTTGCTGAACAACCTCCACAAACAATTGGTTATAGTGACCAAATTACACTGAGCTTACCTGAACAGGTGCGCCTTATTTCACATGCCAAATGCCGATGTGATCACAGAGCATGACGAGATGAAGTGATCTGTTGAAGAACTCAACGCACCACACGAACCAGAAATTGAAACCACCATCTCCCGTTCGCAATTACAACAGCCTGACCACTAGTACATACGCTCTCATGGATGTATCCCGATATTTATATATACACAAATACCTCCATTTTTATAAATTTTGCATAAGAATAATGCAAATGAAGTTTTCGTATGTTTCATGAGATTGTGTTTCTCCAAAAGCAAGTGAATTGTGAAATATTTTTGTTGTTGCTATAACTGGAAGACCACCATGTGCCAGTGAATGCGTGTCTCTCTCTTCTCTCTATTGAGCGAACGACTCAGGCAAAGAGTGACGCAGTGTTCGAACAACAGCTTCTGGATGAAAGCAATGAGACAGAACATAAACCATACATTATACACTTCAGTGATGAAGCATTCCATCAAGACAACCACTCACTCACATAATTTGCAGTCGCAGAGGTGAGTGTACAGTAATGGCACCTTCGGTAATGTTTGTAGCAAATATAAAAACCTTCAGCAAATATCTATCCGACAGTGCAATGGACTCAATTTGGCCTGATATATCTAACTCTCTTCCTTCCTCCATACCTACCTACATGCACAAATAACCACAGACATACACACATAGACACACACGCAATTATATATACATATATATTTATATACATGTGTGTATATATATATACACATGTATATATGTACATATGCATATACTTACATATCTCTGTATGTATGCATGTATATATGTATATGTGTGCGTATGTATGTGCGCGTGTGTGTGCGCATGCGTATGCATAAGTGTATGTACATTCACATATAATGTAAGTCTGTTCCATAGATTACACGACCATTGCCTGTTAAGATTTGCAAAGCGATAATGGCAATTTATTTCAACTAATGATTTGCAGCTTTTACAACAAATTATTAAATTAATGTCTCATCCGATTTAAATACAAGACAGAATAATAATATATGACATTGTATAACGCCTCTAGATGGGCGAATAGTATTATATTAACAGAACTATAATTGTGCAAGTGTCGATATCTTTTATATTCCATGTAGCATCAGTTTCAAAATTTTGAACCAGACCAGGAATTTCTGTGGCAGGGGTAAATCGATTACATCGACCAAAGGGCGCAACTGGTGTTTCCTTTGGCGGAACTCAGAACGTAAAGATGGACGAAACACCGCCAAGCATATTGCTAAACGTGCTAAAAATTCTGCCAGCTCACCGGTTATATTCTAAGTAATATTGGTTTCGAACTTTTGCCACTGGGCCAGTGATTTCGAGGAAGGGATTAAGTCGATTACATCAACGCCCAGGGCTAAACTGATACTTATTTTAACGACCTTGAAAGATGAAAGGCAGTCAGCTTCATATTCCATTTAGTATAAGTTACAAATTTTGGCACAAAGCAAACAACATCTGGGGATTGGTAAGGCGATTACATCGACCCCAGTGCTTAACTGGTACTTTATCGGCCCCGAGAAATGAATGGCAAAGTCGACCTGGGCGGAATTTATACATTCCATATAAAACTGGTTTCAAATGTTGGCACAAGGCAAGCAATATCTGGAGGAAGTAAGTCGATTACATCAACCCTAAAGTTCAGCTGGTACTTATTCTGTCGACCGCGAAATGATGAAAGGCACAGTGATATTCCATGCATTATTGATTTCAAATTTTGGAACAAAGCCAGCGAGTCCGTGTATGGGGGTAAATTGACTACGACGAAATGACGAAATTCAAAACAGGACCGTGGCGGAATTTGAATTCGGAACGGAAAGACGGGTGAAATGCCGCTAAGTATTTTGTCCGGCGTGCTAACGTTTCTGCAAACTCACCATCTTATATTCCCTGTAATAGTGCATCTCTATCAAAAATGGCCTTAACGAAGAAACGAAACAGGTATCTTTTATAATTTAAAAGTTTCATGTATACAAGGTTTCCTTTCTTTCAATTTATTTTCTCTTTTGTGTATTGATTAAATATTCTGATTAAACTTTTCAAAAGAATTCAATATATTTTCCCACCAGGTTATTCGATTAACTATATTCTAATCTAATCTTGCTACAAATATTATCTTTTTGCAGACGAGATAAAAAGCCCACGTTGAATCTCACAGTTATCGTGAGAATGGCTACTTTGCCAGAAAGTAGTTTTTCATTGTATAAAAGTATTTCTTTTATTTTAACTACTAACTATATTTTCCATTTACAAAATGTTTACGTCGCTAGAGAGCCTCGAACCATACAAATCTACGCATGTATGTATGTATGTATCTCTCTATATATTCTATATATTCACACACATATATACAGAAACATGAAGAAGACCACGTGTTTCGAAAGATGATAAATGCAAAATATGACTTCAGCTCATTCACTACATATTAAATATTGATGAGGCAATTCACCACTATATATCTTACGTAAATATATGGGACAGCATTTTTAATGCAAATATATTTTTGTATTTGAGACAGTAAAACACATACACGTCAGAATTGCCAAAATATACTTATAAATAGACATATATATAGTCCTACACAAACAGGCATACACACATACATACACACATACATATGCACATATGTACATGTAACATGTATGTGTATGTGTGTATACAAGTATGTATGCTTGCGCGTATGTTATAGTACTTATACATGTATGTACCTAAGCGGATGCCTTGATTCCATTTGGGAGCAAATAACTATGAAATTATATAGATGCAAAGAACCGCATAAGCAGTTCTATATATAAATTATACATGAAGACCATACCATAATTTTTACTCAGGATATATATGGATATGTATAAGATATGTTCATATGTACATGCCTATATATATATATATATATATATATATATATATATATATGTATATGTGTGTGTGTGTGTGTGTGTGTGTATGTATATATATGTATGTATATAAGTATGTATATATTCATACGCACACCATTATATGTGTGTGTGTGCGCGCGTATATATATATCATTAAAGTGACTAAGAGCTTTGGTAAGCACCAGCATTCCTAGAAATAAGTGTTAAAACAACTCTTTGGCTCGATAAATCCCTTATCTTATCACTGCCAAGGGTTACAATCTCCGTACAGCATCCAGAGCATAGCCAGATC
>NC_142948.1:14282713-14312713 GCF_046866305.1 Octopus bimaculoides | reverse complement strand
TGTTACATCGGCCGTCCACTGGATATTTGTTTCAATCCTACATGAATAACCTGCCTCTGTATGTGGCATAAGAGTGCTTAGAGAAACTAAAGAGATGTCTAGTTCACGCTAGATATGAAACCAATGATATTTTCTCTAAACGTACGTTACACATACACAAATAAATAACTGCTCTGTAGTTTATAGGTATGCTCTTCTCTTCATTTATAATATTGTAACGAAGATATATATATATATATATATATATATATATATATATATATATATATATATATATATATACACACACACACACACACATATGTGTGTGTGTATGTATGCTTATATGTATATATATAAATGTATATATGTACGTATATGTATTTGTTATGTATTTGTGTATATATATGTATGTGTGTATATATATTATGCATATATATATACATATGTATATATATATTTACGCATATATATATGCAAATATATATAAACATACATACATATTTACATACATGTGTGTGTGTGTGCGTGTGTGTGTGCGCACGTGTGTATTAAACAAGATATGAAAGAGATTATTAAATCCTGGCACACATCTCAAAAGCACTTAGTATTAAGCGAACTTGGTTAAATACATCAAAGAGCCAGATACCAATAAATTCATATAATATTAGCATACAAGGTAATTCCTCACGTATAAGTAAATCCAAATATCATTTAGAAGAATTTCAAGAAATCTGGAGTATATAACAACATAATCAAGAATGGAGAAAATCTCATCTTTAATTGATGATTAACCATACATAACCAACGGTCGTTTCTATTATTCTACCATATTCTAAAAGGTACAAAGCACCAGTGAAACCAATATATCCGAAACGTTATACTGACCCAATGTTATGAATGTAAGCCAACTTATGTTAAATTTAAAGCGAACTGAAATAGTATATTTAATATATGAACACAGAGTCCCTTCTTTTTTTACCTAATTTATTAGTATTATTATTCTTGTAATTACTTAGCTTCCTTAAATAAGATCATTTAATATATATACATTGCTATGCGGGCGTAAGCGAAAGCAGGGTATTGTAGAAACTCGTCTTTGTCTGTGTTGTGTCGACGTCCCCAGACGGTGAAGTAGGCTAGCCCAATGCGTAGATATATAGAGAGAAGTCTAGACGTCGTAGGAGTTGAGTAGGTGTCATCCGAATGTGCGATATAACAGTGGCGACAAGGATTTTGTAGCTCACACAGCCACTGCCACTGTCTAGTATTACGATATAACAGTGGCGACGAGGGCTTCGTAGCTCACACAGCCACTGTGTAGTATTGCCATTTAACAGTCTGTTTGTCTGTGCGCTTGAAAAAATTACTTGAAAACGGCTGAGCAAATTTTCACCAAATTTGACACATATTTACTGGGTAAGGCGCTCAAATCAAAGAAAATTTAGTTAGATTTTTTCCAACACTGACGCATAAGAGAATCAAAATGTTTCGTGTGCAGATTGTTTTGCAACAGAATTTATGTGCACGCAGGGTATGCATCGTTTTGACATATTCTCAGCGCAAGAATCTATTACTAGAACATAAAAACATATTTTGTCCATCAAATACTATTTATCATTTGATTCAACCATCGTCTGCATGTGTATAGATCATAGTGTACCTATGTACATAGACACGTGTGGGTACATATACACATACAGGCATGCATAAATACATACATAGATATACGAGTGTGTGTGTGTGTGTGTGTGTGTGTGTGTGTGTGTGTGTGTGTGTGTGTGTGTGTGTGTGTGTCTGTGTGTGTGTGTGTGTGTGTGTGTGTGTGTGTGTGCGCGCGCGCGCGCGTGTGCGTGCGCGCGCGCGTGTCTTTGTGCGTATGTCTGTACAATAATAGTTTCGAGGAACTCGTTTATTTATGAGTGTTGTAATCGAAAGTCTGACTGTTGTTGTGTCCACTTCGATATGGCGGTATAGATAGACTAGGAAGACACTACTATGATCGACTTCACCGACTTCTCGACAACTTGACTTCCTGTGTCACAGTATTTGCAACGACCTCACATACCACTCATCACGTGGGAGGGTTGTTTTATTATTATTGTTATTACTATTTTCCCCATAATAATGAGTTGCTTTCTTAATTTCACCGGAGTATAAATACCTATAATGATGATATTTTAGAAAATAAATGAAGATTAAAAGAAAAAAAATCGACTTTACAAATTCCCCGATGATCAAGTGGTCATATTATTTATATACAACAACGAACTACAGTACGTTTGATTCGCCTGTCAATGGAAAGACGTTGAAAACACTTCTCAAATTATATGCAATATTTCTATAAGTATTTCATTTTATTTACTTTCGTTTTCATAATACTGATTATTATTTGAATAGATAAATAATGATTTAGTCATATGCAAATTTTAATCATATGTGTTTGGCAAAGACATCGATCAAATTCACTTTTGATCCTCTTTTCGTCAAACATTTACAAAACTTAATTCAGTTCAATTAAAAAGCATGCGTAAGGCACACTATAATTTGCGAAAAAAATCATCTGTGTGGAGGCTATGCAACGCTTGTCCGATACTTTTTTTTTTTTTTACTTCATTTTAATTGCACTGTCTATCAAGGTGCATCATTTAATATCCTATAATTACCGGGCATTTTATTGGTATTTTCTTTTGTATATAGTCCGTTTTGTCCTCAGCTTCAGATAAAAAGTGGTTATAATACATTTCATTGTATGCAAATAGATCTTCATTAGCAGAAAGCGTCGAAATACGTGTTGATCTATTTTCAAAAATGGAGTTTATGAAGTTTCTAGGTTAATTAGAATTTTTGTTCAAGTAGCTTAGATATCCATTCCGTTTATCGTATGGTTGGTAAAGCTCTGTACTTAAAACCAGAGCAACATTAAATAAGTTAATCTTGCTTTTATTTCTATGGCAATTGACAGACTGAAACGCTTAAAGAATCTGAAAAACTTTTCCGCGATCCGTCATGATTAATCCTACAAGGCCTATAGATAGTGTAAAGAGCACCGCACCTACACCGGCCCTTTCCTAAATCAGGAAATTCTCTACGTTTACAGTTAACCACGTCAATGCCCACTTAATCATACTGGTTATTTATCACTGGACCCCATAGTGGTGTCGAAATTATCGGTTCTATGCGGCCTGGTTCAGTACTATGCATCAACTTTTATTATAGCTTCACTAACCGTAGGCATTATAGAAACTTAAAGCTTAGACAAATCTGACTTCTCTTCATCGCTAAAATTAAGTTCTTATTAAGTGGTATAGGGTTGATATATGAATAATAACTAAATCTAATTGAATTAATTTCGTATGGTCTTTATACTTAATATTAATGAAACAATCAACTACGTCCATTGACAATAAGTATGAATTAAGATTTTGTCTAAACTTAGTAAATATGCGTATCAATAATAAATTCACAATTCGTACCAATGTCCGATTTAGAGGGGCTACTTAACTTCTGGATTGCTATTAAAGTTAAGCACATCCCAATGACAAGAGTCAGTAAACTCAAAGCAGCGATGTCTGTGATTCCTGATATATGGTGATACTAAGCAAATCGAATATGTTCACACCTTTTACCATAAGAGGGATATTTTCTCCCCGGTAACTGCAGTATATCTGCATTTTAGCAGTTGAAATATGTCACAAATATATTTTAACCAACCGAAATTTTGCTTATGTGTAAACACTGCCTGGCGAACCCTTTTGCTCTCTATATAGATATATATATATGTGAGTGAATGTGTGTGTATGTGTGTGTGTTTGCGTGTATGTGTGTGTGTGTTTGTGTATGTGTGTGTGTGTATGTATGTATATACACGCACATATATATGTATATATGTTTGTGTTTGCCCCCTACGATCATCGCTTGCCATTCGGTATTGGTGTGTTTATGTTCCTGTAACTTAGCGGTTAGACCAAGAAACCAATAGAATAAGTAACAAGCTTACTCATAGATCCTGGGGTCGAATTCTTCGACAAAAAACATTTCAGGACAGTGGTCTAGCATGGCCGCAGTCAAATGACTGAAACAAGAGAATACAATAATGTATACATACACACACATACACATATATAACATGTGTATATGCATATCTGATTTACTCTTTTACTTGTTTGTCATTTGACTGTGGCCATGCTGGAGCAGCGCCTATAGTCGAACAAATCGACCCCAGGACTTATTATTTGTAAGCCTAGTACATATTCTCTTGCGGAACCGCTAAGTTACGGGGACGTAAACACACCAGCATCAGTTGTCAAGCAACTTTAGGTGGGACAAACAGACACAAGCATATAAACACACATACATATATATATATGTATATATATATATATATATATATATATATATGCATACATACGACAAGCTTCTTTTAGTTTCCGTCTAGGATATCCACTCACAAGGCTTTGACTGGCCCGAGGCTATAGTAGAAGACACTTGCTCAAGGTGCCACGCAGTGGGACTGAACCCGGAACTATGCGATTCGTAAGCAAGCTACTTGCCACGCATCCACTCCTACGCCTATGCGTATGTTTGCCTGATCTATATGGGTGTGTTTTGTGCGTATGCTTGAATTGTTTTTCTTAATAGTCACAGTAATTAGACAGCGGCCATGTACACACACACACACACACAAGAAACATACATAAGTGTTTTTACGAGGGGGTGCTGAAAAATGTTCCTGGCTTTAAGGGTATTGCGAAAGGCCTCGGTGGAGACCTTTTACAGGGCTTACAAAAACTGGAGGACCGCTGCAATAAGTGTGTGAATCTGAGAGGGGAATATGTGAAATTTAATCATAACTAATACACTTCTATTTTCTTTAACCCAAAAACCTTTCAGCACCTCCTCGTATATAATATAAGTTATATAAATATCTATATTATTTTAAGCACAGTAAGTAGTCAAGCTTAAAATAACAGTCAGTGGACTAGAATTTTGGGAGTTTAATGTCTTCATAAGCGTACACTATCTGGAACTTGTGGGCATTCGGAATGTACTATTTGGTTGGGCATGTCAAGTTGTATATACATGCGCGTGAAATTGTGTGCAAAATTAATTTTCCCTTGGAAAGTATAAATTTGGCAAACGGATTTCCTTTTTGTTTAAGTCCAGTGCTAGTGTTAAAGCTGTGTGTTTAGCAGAGTACTGCCGTGTGTATCACAACATTTGGGCTGCTTTTACGAGTAGCGTACACTCGGCTATTTATAGTGTGTGTGAGTGCTTGAATGCATGAGGAGGCATGTATCATTGCCGCGTAGTAGTTATTAAATACGGCGTATTTCTCTTTGGACTATACAGTGTGTGAATCTATGTTTCGTTTAATGTATATACCACCATAATATATATTAGAGCATTGACAGCCACATACTTCGAATGAGACAGAGAAGATGAAAGAGGGGAGAGAGGATACGCAATACGATGAACGTTGTAACAATAATTACGAACGTCTTAATATTTAACAAAGACAGAATAATTCATGGACGAGTTCGCCTTTATAAATATAAACATGCTTGTTGCTCTCATTCGAAATGTAATGCGATAAAAAATGGATTCTCTGAGATTATACAGGCAATTATCAAAAACAAATATACTTTGACGTGTGTTTAAAAATCGAACAGAATATAACTCCAAAAGAAGATAACTGTAATTCGCAGGTTGAATTAAGCAATCTTCGAAAATAATTAGTCTCATGAGGGTAGCTTAATTAATTTGCTACATTCAGTTGAAAAGACAGTGAGAAAAATAAATGATTCCAAATGGAAGAAAAACGGTGAGATGATTATAAGTATTGGTTTGAAATTAAGGCACAAGGATAGCAATTTTGAGGGTTGTGGGAGGTGATTGCATCGACACTATTGCTTAAATGGTACTTATTTTACCCACCCCGAAATGACGAAGGTCGACACCGGCGGAATCTGAACTCCGAATGTTAAGCCAGACGAAGCTAAGCGCTTTGCCATGCGTGCTTACGATTGTGCCAGGTGGTTGTAAATATTGGTTTCAGATTTTGGAACAAGGCCAGCAGTTTTAGGAAAGGAGGTAAGTTGGTTACTTGTATGCTTAGTATTCAAATATATACAAATACATACTCATACATACATACGTACGTACATGCATGCATACATACACACACACACACACATTTGTATATAGACATATATAAACATATATATACATATATGTACATGTGAGCATAACTGCATGTCTCCTTCAACATTTACATATATGTGTGCGCGTGTGTTCGTGTGTGTGCCCGTGAGTTCGTGCGTGTGCGTGCGTGTAAATATATATATATATATATATATACACGTTTATGTATCTCTCTCTATCTCTATCTCTCTCTCTCTAAATAAATAAATAAATAAATATATATATATATATATATATATATATATATATATATCAGGTGGAGTAAAAAATTAAGCAAAGTTTTGAACCGGACTTTTGCAGAGCTTTGAATATTTTTATCATTTATTTTCCTTTGCAATTGTCTGATGATTCAGACATAGACTTACCCAAATACATCAATAAAATTACATTGAGCATTTTTTTCCCCGTTGTTACAATCAGAAATGAAATTTTCAAATCACGATATTCGAGAAATTTTACTATTCAGAAAAGGATGTAAAGCAGCTGAAACTGCTCGCGAGATCAACGAAACGTTTGGTGAGGAAATGACCAGTGACTCGTCGGCCCGAAAATAGTTTAAACGATCTCACAGTGGAGACCTGAGCCTAGAATATCGTGGTGAGTGTTGTGGACACCCATTAAATACCTTCATTGAGAAAGATGCACATAAACCCGCTTGAGAACTGGCAAATAGAAACTTCAAGCTAGCCAGAAAACTGCCTGCAACCGCATGCGATCAGAAAATCATAAAATGCTTATCAAATTGGTACAACCCGGCTTGAATGAAAATCAGAAAATCTGCAGATATGAAATTTGATCGTCCCTTTTCCATAATCAGACCGATCAATTTGTCGACCGCATTGTAACTTGTGATGAAAAGCAGATACTATACAGAAAAAAACAATCTTCCTTTGCGTAGGTTGGACCAAAATGAAGCACCGAAAACCTTCCCTAAGTCCTAGCTCTTCAAAAAGAGGGTTATGGTGACTGTTTGGTGGTGTACTGCAGGATTCACCCACTATAACTTATTATAATCCAGGAAAGGCATTACAGCAGAAACTTATTGCCATGAAATTGCCAAAATGAACAAAAACTGCTCCGTCACAGAATGGTCGAGATAAGAGGGCCAATCATTTTTCATAACAATGCTCGACCACACTTTTCACTAATGAGGCTCCAGAGGTTGAGGTTCTTCCACATCCAGCTTATTCCCCAGACCTTTCTCCCAACGTCTACCACTTTTGCAAGTATCTTTATGGTTTCCTTCGAGAGAAGGAGTTCAAAAATCAAACCGATGCTGAAGGTCCGTTCAAAGAGTTGACCAGCTCCAGAACTCCAGATATTTATGTTACCGGAATAAACAAACTTGCAACTGGTCGGCAAAATAAAGTTTTGATGGTAATGGTACTTACTTTGATGAGTAAACTTTCCGCATTGTTTAAATATATTGTGAGGAATTTCATGTTTCAAAAGATTGCTTACTTTTTACTCAGCCTGATATATATATATATATATATATATATATATATATATATATACATACAGAGAGAGAGAGAGAGAGAGAGAGAGAGAGAGAAAATTGCATATATTATGGGGGAAAAGGATCATTCTCGAAACACATTAAATTACACCTGCAAACTGACTGCTTAGGAATCTCATTTAATTAGCAGTAAAATTATACGACATATTAAACAGTAAATCTTCGTCCTTAGGGATTGAATAATTTTGTTGCTGCAGGAAATATTTCTACTGAGTATTTAACGAAGCGCACAAACATACTTAATTATAAGAGTGTATATATACACTGTAATTTTAATGACTTGCACATTCACTTACATACACATACACACATATATCAATGCAGACGCATATGTATATAAACATACATTTAGTTATTCATTTATCTACTTCTCTTTTATCAAATATGTATGTGTGTCTATGCACACCTGTAAATGTACACACACATATATCCATGTCACCGTACTTGCCAAGTATACAGAGTGTATATATATATATATATATATATATATATATATATATACACAAATACACTCACATACACACACATATGTATATATCAAGTGCATGTGTATCTGTGTGGCATGCAATTTCAGTGTCAAATGCAGACCACACCAAAAAGAAAATGGCTGATATTTTTTTTTCCTTCTTTAGCACAATGTCGACGTACCTTTCGTCTCTCAGGCGGATCGATGAAAATAATTACCGCACACTGGGGTCGATATAATGGAATATAATTCTTCAAGGCGTTGCCCCAGCATGGCAGCAATTCAATGTGTTAAACCGATAAAAGAATTAAAGTATGTACCGACGGGAATAGAGTATATTGCACTTCAATTCTTAGCCTATGACCTTTAACGTGATCGAGAAATATTGCATTTTCGAATTCAAAGATTCAGATTGACATCAAAATGATATTAACACTTTGATGCGTGTTTACCTCCAGGTCCACGCTTTTTATGCAGGCCTATAATCAAGATGATGCAGCCAATACTACCTGTTATTTTCAATGCAAACCTAGGAAATTGAGGCCTATTTTATGTTGCTTGTCCGCCATTCTTATAAGAAATTAACGAGTGAGTTTTAATGCAAGATGTACGACTGTGTAAAGACTATATTCGTGTGCGGAATAAAAGTAGTCTATAAATTAGAATATTACAAATCAAAGGCTCATACAATATCATTTGAACTCTCCCTAAAGTATTTTCTTATAGCCAGATGCGTTCGCGATAATAAGGTGTTGTAGCAAGGCATACACCTGTAGAGTTATAAACTCTCCTTGCTTATCATGGATTAAATGTTGTCTTGCAGACGGAAGTCTTACATTACCTTATTTGAGCAAAGCATTTTTCGATTAAGCCGTTATGTCTGCTTTTTCTGCATTTATGCATTAACTGCTTCGATCTGATCTGCATTTCATGATAAACGAGACCGTTTATAAACCTGCCGAGCACCGAACGTAACGTTTACGGATGTAACCTTGATACACGAAAGGATTTTCCTGTTTGAACGGGTGTTAACCATTGTCGTTCTTTCACGCGATGATTATAGTGAAACTACTTTACATCACGTGTGAGAATTTTACAGATGAAACCTTCCGTAGCATGTCTACAATTCTCTGACGAATACAGGATAAAACTTTGATCAAATTCATAAACAGGTTAGTGGTGAGGGATATGTGCACTAATTTTAACAATTTTGCTTAATTCATGATCGCTGTGGGACTTGAATTGAACTGCTTTTTTTACATCCTGCTAAATTTCAAATTCAAGACATAGGAACATTTCAATATATTCTTAAGCATCCAATAGAGGAAACATATTTACTATCTCATAGAAGCTTTTTTTTCAATTGCTGTAATTTAAAGGACAAGAGAAAATTCCTTCATTAGAAAGAACATTTATGTACTTTCCCTTTTTACCGACACAGGAATAAAAAAGGGAATATAAAACTCAGGCTTCATAGTACTATCTTTAGTAATTTTCTTCATCATGATTTCTACCCGACAGCTAAAAAACAGTTAAGACAACAGTTTGTTGAGAAACATTGTTTCTTCTTGTTATAGCTTAACATTGTAGCATACAAAAATAGTATATTCCTCTGAAATTTTGGCACAATGCCAGCAAGTTCGGGACTGGGGGTACGGCCATTAGGTCGATCTCAGTACTCAACTAGAACTTATTTTATCGACCCCAAAAGAATGAAAGTAAAGTCGACCTCGGCTCAGTACGTAACGACGGACGAATTGCCTATAAGTATCTTCCCGACGTGCTAACAATTCAGACAGGTTACAATCCTATGCATACTTGATGTATTACCATGATAAAACTAGGATATATATATATATATATATATATATATATATATATATGAGAAAATTTACGAAAATAAAACAACAGACGAAGACAGGTGGTGTAAACAACAAATGGATGTATTAGCTTAACGCTCGGGAATAGAGAAAGTCTTTAACGTTCCGAGCTACGCTCTTCAACTGAACGGAACACAGAAAGAAATAAGGAGAAAAACAAGGAGAAAAATCTATAAATGTAGTGGTCAGCGATCTACCATTTGCTTTTTTTTTCAATTTGACATATTATATGTGTCTCTAATTGAAATTTGCTTTTTCTTATAGGCGTTTTACTCTCCTTTATAAATTTCAATAAGAATTATATATTAGGCTTTTCCCCTCAGCTCTACAAACAAATAGAAGCCAAATAGAGTTTAATGGACGCACGCAATGGAAAAGAACAATATCTTGAAAAGACAAAATCATTCTTGACTCCCATAGAAATTGGATAGACATTCGTGCGTTCTGGTATCCATTTTTTGCAAATCGGTTTTAATAAATCATTAGCATTTTAATCCGATCATGTTTGGTAAGAACCTTATTTCCTTTCTCAAGATATCTGTTTTCTCCCAAAATAAATAAAAGATAAATATATCAATACGAACAGCAACACTAATGATTATCACTATGATAATGAAAATTAGAATAATAATAATGCAGTAATAATAGTAATAATGACGATTTACAACGACTAGTTACGAGGGCAAACTGATTAGTATCAAAATTAGAGTAATTATTTTTCAATGATACAATAATTATTATTCAAAGAGAGTTTGATAATCTTTGAAGGTTAGATATATTAATAAGATAAGAAATGTAAGTTTTTTACGGCAGAACAAAGTAGAGCAATTTGTTCAAGTAATGTTATACAGATGATGACTAACTGCGATAATAAATTCTTTCACAAGCCCATACGTTTATGTGTGTGTATGTCTATATATGCATATATACATATATATATATATATATATACATTTATATTTACACACACACACACACACACACACACACACACACACACACACGTGAATACATACTTTCATATATATATATATTCTTTTTATTTGTTCCAGTCATTATACTGCGGCCATGCTGGGGCACCGTCTAGAAATATTAGTCGAATGAATCGACCCCAGTACTTATTTTATTTTTAAAAAATCTAAGCCTGGTAGTCCATCGGCTCCTTTTGCCGAGCCTGTAAGTTGAGGGGCCGCGAGCACACTAACACCGATTATCTAGCGTGGTCTGGGGACTATATACATATATATGTGTGTGTGTGTGCGTGTGTGTATATTTATACATACGTATACGACGGTCTTCTTTTAGTTTCCGTTCACCAAAACAACATAAAAGGCTTTGGTCCATCCGTGGCTATATTTGAAGACATTTTCCCAATTTGTCATATGGTATGACTGAATCCGGTACCATGTGGGTGGAAAACACTCCCCTTTACCACATCGCCACTCTTGCACCTTTATGTACATATAATAATAATAATAATAATAATAATAATAATATATTCTTTTTTTCTTTTATTTGTTTCAGTCATTTGACTGCGGCCATGCTGGAGCACCGCCTTTAGTCGAGCAAATCGACCCCGGGACTTATTCTTTGTAAGCCTAGTACTTATTCTATCGGTATCTTTTGCAGAACCGCTAAGTTACGGGGACATAAACACACCAGCATCGGTTGTCAAGCAATGCTAGGGGGACAAACACAGACACACAAACACACACACATACATATATATATATATACATATATACGACGAGCTTCTTTCAGTTTCCGTCTACCAAATCCACTCACAAGGCTTTGGTCGGCCCGAGGCTATAGTAGAAGACACTTGCCCAAGGTGCCACGCAGTGGGACTGAACCCGGAACCATGTGGTTGGTAAGCAAGCTACTTACCACACAGCCACTCCTAAATATATATAAAATTGCTCGCGTTCTTGTGTGTGTTCCTGTGGTTATGTGTGTGTTAGCCAGCCCCTGCGGTGCTATAATAAATTTTTGACCTTAACTCACACACGTGATCTTATTTTCATTTACACTTTTCACACCATCACCTGTCATTTACACACACACACACACACACACACACACACACACACACACACACACACACACACACACACACACACACATGCATAAGAGAAAGGTGACCTACCTTAGTAACCTATGACCTGCCATAAACTTTGCAGAAAAGATCTCTTTAACATGATAGGAATTTAAAAGTTCTTCATTTGTAAAGTCAGTAAATCCAGACGATGTTATGAGCATTTTGGGTATGTTTGAGCAGTTTTCGAATCAAACACTCGTATCGGGTACACTGACAATATATCTGCATGCAACTATTTCATTCAAAATGCTTACTGGCACTGATGCGTGAAATGTTGCTTAGCTTGCTTCGTGATATCTAATGACCGAGGTTTTCACGAATTGACCACTCAAACACACTCAGCCCATATAATATTCAGAATCACCAGCATAAGCTCCGAATCTAATGAGTTTATGTTTACCACCGGATTCATTATATAACAACTAACAAGTAAAGGAAATTAGCTGAGGGTTTCAGCTCCAGTGAGGAACGAATACAAATGAGAAATGTGTAAAAGCCTTGCAAACAAATCAGAATGAGAAGTACATATTTTTACACACATTTTGCAAAGTTATTTCAATAATAAAAATATTATCTGTGCTATTAACGCATTCACAAGCTCCCAGATAATATTTGTTTTAGAACGTAAATCTTATGCTGGTTTTTTATCGATCGTTTTATGTCATACCTATTTAAAAAAAACATTGTCAACTGTACAATACTTCTCGCTTCCAGGGCCCGAATCCCTCTAGAAGAGAGAACAGGTTGGGATTACTAATTTCAAATGTTTAATGCAAGAAAAGTAGTATTATTTGAGTGACATGTGCTTACTTTTCCTAGATATCTTGATGGTGTACGGACTATTCACTCTTACTTCGGATGATGACACCTAGAGATATATTCACTGTGCTGTACTCAAGCCAAGTTAGAGAATTCCACGCCGTTCATTAAGCCTAGATTAAGCCAAAATTAAGCCTAGTTGCTTAGACTTCATGCTGTTTCCCAACTTATAAATGTTAGCATATTGAATATATCTACAAAAAAAAAAAAGAATTTTCAGAAGAACCGGATTAGATGCCAAATAAATGATTTCCAAATTTATAGCATCAGCAGAGCATGGAGCTGGAGTATTGTTAGTGTGATCTCTAAAATCATATATTAACCTGAATTATTTTTATGCATGTCATTTGTGATGTACCTAATGCAGTTTCAATAATAGAAACTTCTGATATATAACTTCAATTTAAAATAATAAAGTTTATATCAGCACTAATGGTTTCTGTGCCGAGGTATGTTTTAGAAAATGACGAAAAAAAATGGAATAAATGAAAGTTGTTATAACAACACTGCTGGAATATCTTCACAGAAATGAATAAAAGAATGGGATTGGAACATGGGATTTATATAAAGGAAGCTAATATGCAAAATGAAACACGGGAAAGAGTTTCCATATATAATACAAGAAATATAATTAGAAAGCTAGAGGCAGAAGCCAACAAAATGAAGAGATACTTTGGAGGAATATCAGTTTAAAAAATAATATTTTCTTCAAACAGAAAATATTGTTCGGAGCACGATCTATTAATACTTGAAGAAACTGATTAACTCGAGGCAAGTAAGACTAAAATACACCAGTTAGACATAGGAGGAAATTTTCACTGCAATACTTTATATATCGCTGCAGTTGCGCTACCATTTTATCGTGTATTAGAAGTATGCACTAACAAGTGGAGATAGGAATAATAAAAGAACGGTATGCCAATCAAAACTTACGTCATATTTTTATTGTTTGGCTCAGCTCATTCTATAATCAATGACATTGAAGCAAAAGCATCCATCTTAATTTTCGAAGTAATGTATATAAGACTATTTTATCAAAAATGCTTTCAAATGTTTAATGTAAGAAAACTAGTATCATTTTGAGTGATGTGCTTGTTATTCCTAAATATCTTGATCGTATACGGACTTCTACTTCAGGTGATGACTTTTGCTTCAGATGATGACGCCTAGAGATATATTCACTGCGTGGTACTCAAGCCAAGTAAAAGAATTCCACGCGGTTGAGCGACATGCTGAAATGAAGTCGGAAAATGCCTCGGAAAATTAGACATTAATTTATAAAGAAAGGCACTTGTGTTTAGAAGAATGTATATTTTGTTATACATTACTTTAAAGCAATTTAGAGGATGATGCTTCAAAATAATTCCGTTGTTTATATGTTCAGTCAGTTAAGCAGTGATCTATATATACTGGAGAGCAAACATTGTACCTTATGTTAAGTCCATGTACAAAGATTGAAGAAAAATAACTACTGCTAAACATATCGCTCTGACTATAAACATGAACACCTGTGCAACCACAAATCGAATATTTGCAAAGACATAGGCATTACAAATTCAAAGGTGAAGACTGAAAACAGATCCGAAAAGATGTGGCGATAAACATTACTCCTCAGTATAGTTACTACTTTCATCTCTCACAGAATTACTTTGCATATTGCAAGATCAGTGACTGATTGTCGCTCGGTTTGCCACATATTGCGAGCTGGTGCGATTTCCTGCTATCTTTAACAATGGACACAACTAGCCTGAAACCATTCCATCTGGTAGTCCCGTTGTCTGTTAGAAGATGGCAGGCGTTCACTCCCCAGCTTATAATGTATAACGGGTGCATATTGCATCGATCACCAGCTGCAGGAGGCTCATCTTGAGAGTAAAGAAATGGTAGCAACGTCGAGCAGCCATATTGATGTGGCTATAAACATTAATTCTCAGTAACTACTACTGTTCTTTAATTATTTGAGTTTTGCTAATAATTTTTCCTTCATTCTTTGACCGTGAGAAATCCATGATTGTACAGGTCTAATATTTAAATCATTCTGAATGTTAGCATCGATGTTTTTAGACAATATTCGTCGTTGTTTAAATTCTGTTTTGCCACAAGTCAGCCCTAACCAAGAAACTATATGACCTTATGTATTGAAGTGATTACCATTTCGTCGTTTTCATTCAAGCTTTGTTAACGTGTTTGGATATGATCTGATATAGATCTACCTGCACTTTCTAGCAGGTCGAGTAAGTGGTTCGACGTAGGTGTGACAGCTATGTCTTTTTATAAAACAGGATAGTGGAGGGTGATGAAAGGCGGCAAACTGGAAGAATACAGGTGCTATACGGTTTTATTTCTGGCTCTCATTTCAAATTTTATATTCGCCCCTTTGGAGACGTTTAATACAGTAACCACCCGATACTGCGGTCAATTCTCCATTTCTGACTCACTTTCTCATTTCCAATATCTGGCTTTCTTAACCCCCTCCATCTTTTTGTATCCATCTGGAAGAAATTGCTTTTGTCTAGATCAACCAAAGAATGGATTTTGAAAAATATATATACGAAAGGTACCCTGCCTGTTAGGAAGAACTCCAAGAAATCTGTCTAACGTTATCAACATAGTTAAGTTTGTGAATTGAGACTGTTTTGCTACATATTCTATATCAACCAATCGATTTGAGACTTGTTTCAGTAGTGGCAACATTTGTTGTTGATTAGCTATTGATTAGCTAGTAGCGGATCCACTTTCTTTGATGACGTCTACGAATAAAGAAATTCCAAGAGGCGCCATTGTTTTTCGGGTTAGATAGGATTATATTTTATGTTCTTTATTGAAAATAATGGGCAGCCAATTGTGGGTGACTTGGATGATATCTTTCACAAAGTGAACGTTCGCACAAATTCTCCATTAATTTCTACAGAGAAGAGATGAGAAAGAAAATAAACATCGAATATCAACGAAAGAGAAATGTATTTCAACTGAGATATGTGACTTGATAAATTCAATGCTAGAATTATATTGATTTTAGGAGAATGTATACGCTATACGAAAGGAGAGTAAGTTGCATGGGATAAGTGTATTAAGAATAAAATGACAAGGTATGACAAACTTCTGTAGTAAGAAAATGTAAAGTGATTATATGATGAGAAATTATTTGGAGAAGGAAGTCAGATATGTTTTTGGCAATATATGGTGTATGCAAAAAAAAATGGAAGATAAGATTTATATCTTGCAAAAAATATGAATTATTATTGCTGATTATATGAACGTAACTGCCATTGTAGATCAGGATAACAGTTTAAAACAAAAGACAAACCAGGAATCAGATTTAGAATGAGAGGATTCGAGATGAAATATTATATACCATTTCCTGGAGAGTGGCGAGAGATACAATGAGATTAATACAGGAGATATTTCATTTCCTTGTGCTCAAGAGCAAACCTCGCGTCTAGTGAATAAGTACATTGGGCATTAGGTTATTTGATTTAAGAATGTAAAGAAAGAAAACGAATAAAATACAAGTAAAAGCAGGGAAGTTAACATTGTTTGAATGTTTATCCAAACAATGAAAACTGGGAAAGGGATCAAATCTCGCCCTCTTTTATGGAAACTCAAAACGTTATTATTAACATTTTGTTTTCATTTCCTACTGTGGAAACTATTAATACATGAATATTAATCGTTCGTACGATAGTAATGAAAGTGATTTATTAAAAATTCTTATTTTAAATTATTTGAAGAAATGGCATTTTTTATCAAAATATTAAGTGAGATAGTACAAACTTGACACTTATTTGTATCATATCCAGAGTTTCATTGCTTCTGACGTAGGAAGCCTCCCTCCGGATTTCTCTGTCAGGAAGCGGATGAGATCAATTCACCATTTTCTCCTTGTTCAACTTCCTGATCATGTCCATACAGTTACCCTGATTGTTGTCATTCAGTCATGCGATGTGGTCAGCCCATGTATATTTGTTGTCCTTAATGGTTCTTATGATGTCGTTGACTCTCGTGTGCTGTTGAATGCAGGCGTTGCTTTTCTTATCCCGCAATGTGACGTCAGGCATGATTCGTTCCATTTTTGGCTGGGCTACAATGAGAGTATTCAGGGTGGTGGTGTTGAGAGCCTACGTTTCCCCGCCATAAATCATCGTATCTATAATAGCTCCAATGAGCACGATATACAAATTGCACTCCAACATCGACTTAAAAGAAATAAAATGGAAATGGCAGTCATCATGTAATTGAGTTGGTATGAAAGAGAGTGTGTTGACACTGAAAAGATATATCGCAGAAATGACATTTAGTAAAATTCAAAACAATTTAAATTATAATTTATTTCATGAGATGTCACAAGGATCTATATGAAGAGAAAGGGTGAAGTGCGTTCCATCAAGACAGAACCCGAATTGAGATTATGTCTTCGCCCCAGAAACAGGAAAATTATAACTGGCCTCAGTTAAATCTGATCTTGGAATATCAGGGGTCGGAATAAACAACATAATACTGATTTCGAATGTTTCGGAGAAGAGGAGGCAAGATGATTACATGGACCCAAATACTCAACTGGTATTTAATTTATCGGCCTCGGAAGGATGACAGGCAAAGTTAACCCCGGCGGCATTGGAACTCACTCTGTGCAAGGACGGACTAAATGCCGCTAAGCAGTTTGCCCGGTGTGCTAACAAATCTGCCAGCTCACAATGCCAGTAATTTCCATGGAGGGGATGAGTCGATTACATCGACTCCAATGCTTCGCTGGTACATATTTTATCAGACCGAAGAGGTGGAAAGGTAAAATCGTCCCCGGTGGCATTTGAACTCAGAAATGAAAGACGGACTAATTACTGCCAAGCATTTTGTTCGGCTTGCTAATGATCCAACCAGCTCGCCGTCTTAATGAACAACATGGTACTAGTAAGACAGACCAAATGTTTAAATTCCCGGTGAGTGCATTATAAAACGGTGCATTATAAATATGCATTTATTTGCATATATTTGAATGATATTTATTTTGCTACATGATAAATAATCTAAAGCCTCCTTAATCCGGATGTGACAGAGAGGCAGAACGTGAAAGTACGAGATCAAATCTGGTACTCTGCTAATTGTTTCACCCACAGCTTTAACATTGACGGAAAGATTTACGAACATTATATGAATTCTTTTGATTTGCTTTTCGTATATCTATGCATTTACAATGTCGAGTGTAGAATGTCAACACCACGATAAGATAACAATTTGAATTATAAAATGTCAGTGTGAAAAGTACAAAATGGATAAAACAGCTAAGATAAAAACAAGATGAACAGAAAAACTTTGTAAAGTTTATAAAGAATAATAATTTAAAGCAATTGGACGTAGTGTTAAATTAGTAGCATCCAAAAGGATTCCAAAAATTCTGTTTATCTCTATTTCAGAGTTCCATTACATGCCTGACTCACCACACAAACATTTAAAATTGTTTTACAAAATTTGAGAACAATTATCGTACGACTGATGGCAATAATATTATAACAATTCTGCTCATTCTATAGTTTACAACAAATCATAATCTCTCCCTCCCTAGATAAGGCCTTGCATATCAGTAATTATGTTTAAACATCAGAAGTTAATATTTGCTGGCTCAATAAACAGCTTTGTGAAAGTCATTGACCCAATCAAAACAAATTATTTAATTATTTTGACACTAGTCTTCATCTCTAGACACATCAGTAAATTCTCCGTAAATGTAATTTAAGATAATTTCATGTGTGTGTGGGGCGGGGTGCTGGTGTATATTATACTATGTTATATGATAATGTTATATTATATTACACTATAGTGTATTATATTATGTATCACATTTCATTATATTCTATTGTAATATGTTATATTATAGTATATCATTATATTCGAAGCCGAATGTTTTTACAAAGCATGTTTGCTGTAGCATTAATATGTACCTCATTGCCAAACTAAAGATTATGTATTTTTGTCAGGGTCTTTTTATGTAACGAAAAATCGAAGAGAACAGTGTAAGCTATTCAGAAACATTCATATGTTAAGAAAATTCTGCTGTAGCTACTATTGTTGCTTACATTCTGTTTGATCCTTGTAAATCAGTTGTCTGACTGAAGGAATAATTTAATTAACCACCACTTTCGGAACATATACATTCGCATACTCATATAATCATAAATAAGCACAGGCATAGTTCAGCATATTTGTTTTGTACGCGGGAATCCCACATTCTATCATACTAAGACATTTTAATGGAATTTGAGGAAGAATTTGATGCCATTCTCTATGTATTGTACGAGTAGATAGATCCTTCATCACTCTCATCTATGTGGTACCTATGTTTTCTCCGACCGTAAATATCTCAAGTGAGACGCAGTCAAACGTATAGGGATAAAGGCCTACACATCAACTCAGTTATTTAGAGCTGTTCATCCCTTTCAACAAATAAGTTATAAGTTACAACATAATAAACAGCAAGCTAGCAGAATCGCGAGCGTGCCGAACAAAATGCTCTGCGGCTTTTATTCGGTCTATATGTTCTGATTTCAAAATGTGCCGAAGTCGATTTTGACTTTTATATATCCGGACTCGGTAAAGTAAATATTAGTTAGGCTTCCTGTAATCGACTTGCCCCTGCTCCTCACAAACCGTTGGTCCATGGATGAAATTCGAAAACGTTATTATAACATTATGTGACTATACATACACAGCACTAAAAGCCTGTATACTAGCGTATGTAAGCGCCTAATCTTTATCTATCTATCAGTGTGTCTGCTCGTATGTATGTATGTATGTATGTATTATTTCATCGGACAGATGTGTTCGCAATTTTGTGATGCTAAAACCAGGAATTTGCGCCTATATTTTGTGATCTGATAGGAAAAGTCATACAAGCAATATAATTAGCGGTTAACTTTAGAAATACTTCTGTCGTATATTCAGTGTTTTATAATATGTTTTTAATCTTATTTAAATGGTGTAGTATTCTTTGACAGGAATTGTATAAAATCTGGTATGCGAGTTGTAAAACTAACAATTTATAAAGGAAAATTTATGTAAAGAATATTATTCAAATAACTACAATTTCTGACGTCACATATGAAAAATGTATGAAAGACCATATTTAACTTCACTTAAAGCTTCTCATCCTTCAACACATACAAATGGGGAATCTTTGCAGGTTATGTACAAAACACTTCCTCTAGGGATCAGCAACGAAAACATAAACAATATCAACAAACCTCCATCAACGACAACACAGCGACTACTATACTTCTAAGAATGAAAGTAAAAATTCTTTTATCTGCCGACAATTGTGATTTTGTTCTTTAGTTTTCATTGAGCTTTTATTTTTATTTTATTTTATTTTATTTTATTTTCAAGTGTCGGTTTTCAAATGATTTTTGTAATCCTCGTTAGATTTGCACAACATTGTTGAAATTGATATGCTTAGATGGAGAAAGAGAAATGTCTAAATAATCACTTTGTATTCTGGCGATTCTTGTTGAAGTATGAAGTACGTTTTAGTTCATACAACCATCCATTCATTTCCGCTTCGGGCCTCTGCTGACGCAAACCAGAATAAATCAGCACTGTATAGAATGAATGAGATCCACTTGCTAACAGAATCATTGCGAAAATATCTATAATAATAACACGAATCTCTTGGGATGTTTCATGAAATAGGATATCAGTTATAATGTAATAATATTTAATGTATGTCCATAATCTTAGCTCTGAAATTATATGTACACATATCATTGTTCGTTCTAGTTGCAAACAATTCTATTTACACTAACGTCTTTGTGTTGTGCGAATTGATCTGAAACTGTTCTTTGGGGCTAAACCAGACTGTTAAAAAAAGAAAGGAAATGAATTAAAAGATAATATAGATATAGAGAACCCACACAAGGCATCAAAGTTAATGATTTCTTTCTTACGCAGAAGATAATTTGTTTTATTATAGGTATGATTTTATAATCCATTTATTCGGCATTAATTATACATTTCACCAGAAAACAAAGAGCCTAATCTATTATGTATGTATAAAGACACTTAGTATTGCATCGGAGATTGCTATGGTTTAAAGCTTATCTAATGGAGAACGTATGCTAGAGGCGTTAACTATCGTAGTTTCAAGGTGTATGAAGTTTAGAATTATCGTGTCCTAGCAGACATTAGATTAAATGTAGACACATTGAAACTATTATTCTGCATGCAAAATATATTCATTTCTAAAATGAAATAATGAACGACAATATTTTATACTCTTTAATGAACAACAGTTATTTTTTATTACTTCATTCACCTGCTGGTTTGGATTATTCGACTGGAACTACGATACAGCACTGACCTACAGTTTAAAATATTTTGTATTTCTACATATTGAGGTTCTTTCCGTCTTACACATATCTTTTCATCACTACTTATTGGGCTGCTAATGAAAGTGATATAGCGAACAAAACATTTTTTAGCTTTTATTTTCATTTTGTTTTAGAAGGTCTCAAATTATGGACAGGATACGGCTCATGCTCACAGTCAAAGATATGCTATATAGGGGTGGCTGTGGTAATAAGACTGCTTCCCAACCACATGGTTCCAGGTTCAGTCCCACTGCGTAACACCTTCAGCAAGTGTTTTCTGCTTTAGCCTAGGGCCAACCAATGTCTTGTGAATGGATACGGTAGACGGTAACAGAAAGTAGCACCTCCTATATATCTCTTCTATCTCTTTTATCTCTTTTACTCGTTTCAGTCATTTGACAGCGGCCATGCTGGAGCACCACCTTTAGTCGAGCAAATCGACCCCAGGACTTATTCTTTGTCAGCCTAGTACTTATTCTGTCGGTCTCTTTTGCAAGACCGCTAAGTTACGAGGACGTAAACACACCGGCATCGGTTGTCAAGCGATGTTAGGGAGGCAAACACAGACGCACAAACACACACATACATATATATATATATATATATATTTATACGACGGACGTCTTTCAGTTTCCGTCTACCAAATCTACTCACAAGGCTTTGGTGAGCCCGATGTTATAGTAGAAGACACTTGCCCAAGGTGCCACACAGTGGGACTGAACCCAGAACCAAGTGATTGGCAGGCAAGCTACTTACCACACAGCCAATCTTGCGCCTATATATATATATATATATATATATATATATATATATATATATATATATATATATATATATATATATATATATATATATATATATATATATATATATATATATATATATATATATATATATATATATATATATATAATCGTTGGTGGATTTTATAAACATTTACAGTCTGGCCATTTCCACTTTCAATTCGGAGTACTTCGTGACTTTTCAACCTCTTTACTCACAACATTCATGTCATTTGCTATGTCTGCATCAATTATCCTACAGTGTTTGTCTCTCTTATTCAATATGACAATATCCGGCCGACGGTGATCGATTACACGATCCGTGTGAAAATCATATTCCAAGAGTATCGTTACTTTTCCATCTTCCTGCGTAACTTTACTTGGTACATGCTCATACTAGTTCTCTGTTACTTCATATTGGTGTTTACGGCATAAGAGACAATGAAGATACACACAAATTGTATCGTGACGGCGTTTGTATTATTTCTGTGCAAGGCTCTCGCATCCACTTACCAAATGGGTCACATTTTCCGCACTCTTTCCACAGAGTCTTCATTTCTTGGTTCTCGGAAGTTTTTAGATGTTATACTTCACTGATTTGGTAGCGAGAGCCTGGTCTTGTGCAGCAAGTGGTACGCTTCAAATCATCTCGCTCAAATCATGCCCAATATGCTGTATTATCCTTCACGTTTTGTGTATTCCTTTCAAACTCTCCATGCATTCTCATTTCAAGAATCTCTTCTTTTCTCTTCTCTTCAGCTCTTTGCCTAAACTGTTCCTTGCCCATCATTTCATCTGCATTTACACCCCTATCATTCGCGTCATATTGTAGCAGGTCTTCATCACTATTTATCAAATACTCAGCAAGCGTTCTTCTTTCACTATTTATGCAATGGTCTATACTAATTAGTCCTCTGCTACCATTCTTTCTTTGCATATACAGTCTGTTTACATATGCTTTAAGGTGTAGAGCCCCATGCAGCGTCATCAACTTTCTCATCCTTCTATCTAGTTTTGATATTTCCTCCTTAGTCCATTTGAGGATGGACGCACTATATCTGACCACTCCATCTGCCTAGATGATTGCGGTAATCAAATTGTTGGCATTCAGGCTGGATTTCAACACCATCATCACCCATTTTTGATACGCCTCGCTGACCTTGATTTTCATTTCTCTGCGTAGAATGTCATCCAGCGCCAGAATCTCTAAATATCTATACCCACTACTGACAAAGAATAAGGTCTGATTTCGATTTCTTCAACTAAAACACTTTAAGGTGGTGCTCCAGCATGGCCGTAGTCAAATGACGGAAACTAGTAAACGAATAAAAGAATATGCAGGTAGAGTGAGGGGGACTGAATGCCATATCTCTCTCTACTATATTCCAGTCACAAATTACTGTTCATGCTTTGGATATCGTATTCCACAATTTGCAATGAAATACTTTAATGTGATTAAACGCGGCACCACATTATTCAGAAGTGAGATTCTTTACCACAAAGCCAAGCCTGCACTTATTGTGAAGTAAGCTACTTCACTGTATTCGATGTTATCTAGTAGCTGGAGAAAAGTAAACCACAATTTATAGACGGATAATTATCTTTTGTTTTAAGTGATGCATATGAGAAAGTTAAATGATAGACCGATTTTGCCGACCGCAAAAACAGCGTGTAGATGATATTACAGTTAACAGTTGAATTCGCTTTAGTCGTTATTTGAAGCCCAATTACAAGATTTGGTTGAAGAAATGTATCGAAGCTGGCTGGAATAAATAGGGATATGATAAATGATTTAAATTTTTTTTATTTTTTTGTTTTTTTAGAATGCCAAAATATAAAACTTATAAGAAATATATGTGTTGTTTGATCATTTGCCATATACTACTACGCTTCAGGGTTAGGATTATTCTTCAGGAAATCTTCGCAGAAATAATGTCGTGGATTGACTCCTGTTCTGTAGCGTGTCGGAGAAACTGATAGTTTAGATAATGCATAAATAATCAACTGATGAGCATGTGTTTGCTTTCTGTCATATGTCCCAACTCCACTCCTCGGTAAAGGCCCTGACTTTTAAGAACTGGACTCTACCGCACAGAAACAAGTACCACAGTGCTATACGAAAAGTTGAGCTAGCAATGAGTTAAAAGCTATCTTTAAATGAAAATGACTGCAATACACTAGAATAGCACCGAGTGGTTTCTTGTATAATCCCGAGCGTAACACCATGTTCGGTTGAGATAAGCGGTAGTTCAATCGCCAGTGGTAGTCGTTGAGTATAAATGTTAATGGATATGAACAGACAAATCGATAACACTGACAAACTGAAAGACATCTGAGATGTTATAGAAGACCAGTCGTAATGTCTCCTCCTCGCCTGAATTATGATTCATCAAGACTTCCTCTTTATTCGAAAGAAAAGGAAATAGTGCGTGTAATGTAATGATGTAAAAAAGACATAGCGCCCAGACAAATTAACCTCCGGTATAAATTATTATTTCTTTTTACAGATAAAAATAGTTAGCCAACCAAAAAGAGTAAACAACAATCTCACACATCTATAGCAATAAGTATGCAAATGAATAAATAAGTGAATAAATATAGTAATAATTAAATAAATACATACAAAGTTACTTCCTTTTTCACGTGTCATTTAGTTACTGATATTTTTATCACCAAAATATCTTAATTGAAGCGAAAATATTATATGGCCAAGACCGATAAAATATTTCTACACACATTTATATTCCCCATTTTATTCTACTTATTATGATTTCAAGGTCGCTGAAGTAGCAGAATTACATCAGAGTTACTTTCCCCCTGTGGTCGTTATAAGAGGTTCCAGTCATCTACAAGCGAATATTCGATCGACTAAATCCTTCTCCAGAGGATCTGTGACGTTCTGTTCCACCAAAGCGTTATAAATTCATATTTTATAATATATTCGCGTTTCATCTCTTTGTTATAGATAATTGAACAAATTGTAACAAATAACACATTTACTCATACTTAGAAACTCTCCCGTGCTAACGTGATATATGTCAGTATATATAGACGTTTGTGTGTGCGTGTGTATATGTATATATATATATATATATATATATATGCACATAAATATGTGTGCTTATATTTATATTTATATTTATATATATATGTATATTTATGTATATATATACATACACACACACATATATGCTTGTACGTATGTATGTATGTATAGTTATTTGTTTTTTAGTTTATATTGTCCATGTTCAGAGAGTGAGGCTGGATATTTGAGTAAATCTTTTACCCTTACTTTTGGAAATGATCGGTGAGGTCATTAGACCCCGAGGAGCCTATGTTGGATATGGAATTTGATTTTACATCTACGTGAAAGGAATGATTAAGTCTGTTGTCTGTTCTTGTATGTAATATCAATTTCTGCATGGTTTTGAATTTGTGTGTTACGCTTGCGTATGCACACAAGTGTACGCGGAGGTGGGTGCATGTGCTTATATCTGACGTTATAATTCCTCGTAAATATATGGCATAATAAAAAGGAAAATACTGGAAGACAAAGGAGAAAGCGTGTTAGGATATTGTCTTGTATGTAAATAAACGTTTACGTAACTGTGTATGTCTATATATACATATATATACGGTATGCATAGCATTTCAGATAGTATAGTAAATAAAATATATGAAAATTAGGGTTATGCGACCCACCTGTATCCCTCGCATACACCCCCTTAAAATTAAATACGCTAATTTTCAATAAAAATCATATAATCTCTAATATATATAGACTAAATTGCTTATTGATATGAAACATTTGCTCATATTTAACTGTAGAAACCTTGTTTAAAACATCTACTGAAGAAAGATAGCAAAAACATTGAGATATAAGACAACTGGTTGGTAGATAGCCCGCCAACATGACAAAATTACAGCTTTTCAATGTGTTAAATGATTGTTTTTTCAGAAAATATATACTTTTGTTAAATGATTGATTTTCTTTTGTTTTTCATATTATTTTAGAGCTAAACTGTATCCTAATTTTACAAAAATACTTGCATAAATTTAAATTGTAATAATTTAAGTATTTAAAATTTTATAACGGTAGCTAGAAGTAAAAGCTGTAATTCGGTATTTGGTTTTCCAGCAGAATTTCCTACCACAATGACCCCATCCGACATTATTTATACATAAGAAATTGTGAAGAACAGATGTCAAAATCTTCACCTACAGCCAAAGAATGTTACCGGATTGTTGCTGCAGATGTGCAAACAATATGGGACAAATTTCTTTTCCGTATGTTGTGTTTGAGGGAATAGCTCTAAAAATTGAGAGATTGACTAACTCTGATTATGAGTTACACAAATTACCTATCAAGCAAAGAGATAGTTTGGATAAGAAATTAGAGGAATTCAATGAAATGTTTAATATATGCACTTCCACGTGTTATGTATGACAAAGAAATAAAAAAAAGACCTGAATGTCATGACCAAGATTTCCTCTTTTTCATAGACAAGGAGTCGATCAGAATAGATTACAAAAATAGGGACAAATCCATGTTGCATATACAGTTTACCTCACTTTGACTGGAAAACACAATATTCATTTCATAAAATTGTAAATACTATTAATGCGTATTTTATAGTGTTCACTGTTCATGCATTTCGTTTGAGGATCGTGCATTTTTTTTTACATATAATTTATAACAGTCATTAAGAATTTACATTTTTTTTTACGTTGAAAGTGCTTTTCTGAATAAAGGCATTTTCAATAAAAAGAATTAACACGAACTACATAACTAAATAAAGAATCCAACAAATGTTATTTTGAGGTGAGTACTGAGGTGCTTGGGATATCATTTATAAAATGTTATATAGGTAATAATTAACAAAATCGATAGGATTAAAACAAATTTACAGTTTCTTATATTTTCAGTATTCAAAACGAATAATTAAGGGGCTGGCTCTGCGAGGGGTACGGGTGGTCGCATACTTTTTAAAATTTGTTAATTTTGCTCTCACACTAAAATGAACTACAAGCAAATATGGAATCAGAATATAAAATTTAGACCGTCACTAACATACATATATGCATACGCCCATATATATATATATATATATATATATATATATATATATATATATATATATATATATATATATAGGTTGAAAATATGGATAACATGACATCCATAAAATATGTATATATTTTTTTTAAAATTCTTTAGAAGAAGATATTAAACTATGTGAACTGAACGCATTTCTCTTCTACATTTTATATATTTTCCACATATTTTCAACTCTAATTTTGCCACGTGGTGTATATTGAATCTCTAGTATTTTTGCTCCTTTTATAGTTATATATATGCATGCATTTATGTGTGTATTTAAGTAAATGTGTATGTCTCCAGAACGTATAAAGGCTCATGGAAACTTACTCACAAAGTAGCACAACTAAATATTTATCAGTCAAAATATGCATGCTCAGATATTCTCCGGTGAATTAAACAAAGCAAAATATTTAATGAGTTTAACAGACCAATGCAACAAACGACATAACATCCTCTTTAATACAAAACATTAAACCGTCCATTTTTTACTGAAATGAATGTTAAAACATATTACCAAAATAACAAAACCTACTGAAGCAGGAAATGCCATTTGTAACTTAAGACAATCCCGACATAGAAGAATTTAGTTAAATTGTTTAGCTCACAAGTGGCTGCTTAGCGAGAAATTTTCTTCCCAAGCAGATGGTTTCAGGCTCACAGCTACTGCGCGAGAGATTGGGCATGTCTTCTATTATACTAGGATTTGGATAAGGAAGTAAAAACGACATGATGTACAGCCTCTCATGAACTCGTGACCGCTACATCACCGCAATCCATGAACTGTAGATTGCTACGAAATGCTTATTAAAGGAAAGTGATTGAAACTTATTTCTCCCTTCCAATTACAGACTGTGTTCGTAATGTATGAGTTAGTTGGTTCATATCTTTTACTGTAAACTCTAGCTTATCCAGTTTCTCTGACTTCCATGACCGTAGACATATTTTCTTATCTATACCAAACAGAAATATCTGGCCTCTTATGCTAACATCTACCAAATATTCTGAAGGAGATGATTCCACCGTAATCCTTGTTGTAATTTGTGTATGTATTCAATAACAAATAAAATGGGGCAGTTATTTTTACGAATGGCATTGTATAGTGCTTTTGCGACAGCAGTGTATAGCATAGGAAAGTATTATCTTGCTTACATTCGTGGAAGCTGCTATCACGTGTGAAGTTTTATACATAAACAGGACATAAGTTAAGAACATCATCTGATCACATTTCAGAAGACATTGTGCACACACAATCATATATGATATTTATTAAAGACACTCATAGAATAAAATCAAAATATAATAAAAGCTAGTGGAATTATAAAGGAAGAAATCAGTCCCTTTGAATAGTTAATGTCAAATTCAAAACAGATATAACGTACTCTCGCATACCCACATTTCGCTATCTCTCTCTCACTCTGTTTCATTCTGTCTCTCCTTATATAGATGTGTTTGTGTGTTTTTGTGTCAGTGTCTATGTATGTGTGTTCACAAACACACACACACACACACACACACACACACACACACACATATATATATATATATATATATATATATATATATATTCATATATGTATGTAAGTATGTATGTATATCTGAGTGAATATGTTTGTGTCTGTCTCTATATGCATTAAAGCAAATATTACATCTACAAAGGAAGACAAACTCACTGCGTATATCAATAACAACCAATGATATGTTAAGAAATTCTAGCTACGCCACCCAACAATAAACTAGAAAACCATAAGACTATCTATAATACTTCGGTCCCAATAGCTAAGAAACACACACACACGCACAAAAGGAAAAAAAACCCCAGAAGTTTGTCATGTCAATTTACATTACATGTAAATGTAATTTCAAAGGAGACTTGGAAGTCAAACTGGTGTAGCCTAGGTCGATTTTTGCTGTAGCTTCTCATGTCACGACTAGTTTCCAATTGATTTTATCATATGAATATATACGAATACGAAGGTGGTCTGCGATTTCATCACATCGTTGTTGATAAAATAAATACTGGTGTCTACGCAATTGTCTGTACCCTAAAGGTGGTAATCGACATGGCTACCTCACAATATATGTATGTATGTATTTACGCACGTATGCTTATATATCTGTGCGTGATTCTGTGTGTGTGCTTGTAGTGTGTGAATATATATGTGTGTGTGTGTGTGTGTGTGTGTGTGTGTGTGTGTGTGTACAGGTATCATCTTTACATCATATGCATTACATATAAGCATGCATATATCTACACACACACACACACACTCTCGCACATGTATTTATGCGTATATACACATACATGTATGTTTATATGTAAATATGTATACATATATATATAGTTATATACACATACATATACAGATAAATATGTATATATACATACACAAACACACATATATATAGATATATAGATATATATACACATACATATATATATATATATATATATATATATATATATATATATGTATGTGTGTATTACGCACACACACGCATATATATATATATATATATATATATATATATATATATATTTATATACATACGTACGTAGATCGTCTACGCACGCACATGCTTCTGTGGATATGTGAGGGTGTACGTATGTGTCTATACTTACATTTGACAAATTCAATTCCGAAGTAATCTTCCTTTGAGAAACTCCACTTAGAAGTGAAGTATTCTACACCTGTTTGACTCTTAGGTCTCCTCACAAATTACATTTGCATGTAATGTAAATTCACATAGTAAACCTCTTGGTTTTTATTTCTTATTTTTTCCTCTTGGCTTATTTT
>NC_142948.1:14237640-14282213 GCF_046866305.1 Octopus bimaculoides | reverse complement strand
CGTGAAATACTGAGTAACAGTTTTTGTGATGACTTTCCAGGTTTGGATGAATAGATAGATAGATAGATATAAATTTCTATATATATAGAAATATATATAAGTATATAAATATATATACACACATCTATATGTATACATATAGACACCCACATATAAATACACCCATATATATATATATATATACATATGGATACACACATATATATATGTACATATATATTCGTATATATTATGTATATATGTAAATGTATAAATATATGTATATATATCTTTATATACACACACACACACACACACACATTTATATATATATATATATACATATATATATATATATATTCTTTTATACTTTTACTTGTTTCAGTCATTTGACTGCGGCCATGCTGGAACACCGCCTTTAGTCGAATCAAATCGACCCCAGGACTTGTTCTTTGTAAGCCTAGTAACTTATTCTATCGGTTTCTTTTTGCCGAACCGCTAAGTTACGGAGACCTAAGCACACCAGCATCGGCTGTCAAGCGATGTTGGGGGGGACAAACACAGATACACAACATATACACACATACACATATATATATATACATATATACGACAGGCTTCTTTCAGTTTCCGTCTACCAAATCCACTCACAAGGCTTTGGACGGCCCGAGGCTATAGTAGAAGACACTTGCCCAAGGTGCCACGCAGTGGGACTGAACCCGGAACCATGTGGTTCGTAAGCAAGCTACTTACCACACAGCCACTCCTACGTCTATAATATATATATATATATATATATATATATAAACACAGGTATGCATCCATATGCGGATACAGAAACTAATATACAATTGACTTTCACATCAGAGGGAGAAAAATGTTATGTTTACCGGTATTACTAGTAGATGAGTGTCTTCACAATTATCAATTATTCGTGCCCAGGAGATTTTGTAATATATTTCTTGTTACTATAGGTATGTAAGCGATGAAGAGCATTCTAATATACACTGTGATTGAAGGAAGATTAACAAAAGCTTGTATTTAGTTAAAGAGTTAATTCTTTGTGGACAGAGATTGACTTCTCTCAAAAAGATTAAAAAAACTGGCAGACGTATTTGTGTTTTTATCCCTGACTATATTCAATTAATTTATACGTGGTATTTTGTACGTATGCATGCATGTGTGTATGTACATAAATATATTTTTATGTGAAATAATATTAGCAGAAGCAAGAAAGAGATTCAAAGGACAATGCACGAAAGTCTCGGCCATTGTGGTACTCTGTTGTTTCAGCTAAATATTAATAAGCATGTAACTATACTCATATTTTGAAATCTATTCTCCTGCTTCCATCACTATAACATTATATATATGTATATTATTGAAAAGAGTTCCAACTCTGTTTTTTTATGTTTTATTTATATTCTTATAAAATTAATGTGGGATATAGAATATAGAATATATAATATAAACAGAAAAATGAAGCGAAGTATTGAATGTCTTATTGAATACATGAAATACTGAGTATTAAATATGGTGTATTAAATATAGTGCATTATATATATATATATATATATATATATATATATATATATATATATATGTATATATATGTATATATATATGCCAGAGTAAGCATATAAATGTGAGGCAATTTGGAAAAAGTACTACTCTAATCCGGGAGAAAGTGTATTATGCTTTACTAGCAGAAATATCCAGCGTTGCCTGGATTAAACAAAATAATGAAATTCGAAAATGCCTTTTAGATCTCTAACATGACACATGGATTATACAGTTCTCAACAGTAATTAGCTGAGGTACAAACTATTAATGTCAATAACATATTTTGTCCAATGTTCTCACTGTTAAAATTGTCAGTACTTATTTGAAACACATTGAACCTGGAAATGCATAAACTTGAGAAGAATCAGCCTGCAGGCACTCCTCTCCTGTTAAAAAGTACATCAACTCCATGCAAAATACATTTAAATGAGCATTCCTTATAACGGCATTCCCACATGCATTCTTTTCAAGTTATTTCGATGTTACACTCGCTTGCCCTAAGCCTTATTGCACGCAAATGGAGAAAACGTTCACTGCGTATATATCGAACGCTGTACTCCAGCGTCTAACAGCTTTGAATTTTTAATGCACAAAAAATTGAAATTATTTTTTTTCTGTGCCTCTGATTAAAATAAACCCAGCCACATTACTTGGGAAAAAATAATCTTTATTGTGCTGGTTTTTCGTAAAATTTCGCGCATGGGAAAGGCAACAAAATCGCCCCTCCCTACTTTAAATGGGATATTCCTATCTTAAAAAATAATAATCGATTATCTCGGTAACCATGGGAGCTGGAGGGCAATAAAAAATCTCCTGAACATAAGCGGACCATGCTGCCGCTCTGTGCTGAATTTCACGCGATTCCACTGTACCGTTCTCGAGTGAATCTGCCAACACACAATCAATCAATCAAGCAATCAAGCAATCAAGAACACTGCAATTTATAGTATAGATTATTAAAGATGCAGAAGCATCAGAAATATATAAAGAAAAACTACTCAGAGTTCGTCGGATGTTTGTCAAGTGCCTGAAGAAGGGGAACGTGAAACTGAGTAGCAATTGTGTGTGATATGTCTGATGTTTTGCAGCTTAACTATTAAAGTGTATGTATATATATATATATATATATATATATATATATATATATATATATATTCCAAGTGATACACAAACACACACACAAGCATATGTATACTCCTGTAAGTGTGTATCGGCGTGCATGCGTGCTGACTTGCTCCCGGCTAAAATATTTCTGTGGGTATTCTCATCCGTAACACAGCATATATTTCCTTTAATGTGTTGTGTGATATGTTTGTTACATTTCCCAATCATATGATATTAGTGCTGTTGGATGTCATAACGATTTTCACTTGTATAGATTTCTTACAGAAATTTATTCTGATCAGGCATAATATTGGGACGTTTACAGAAGATCGTATAATTTTTTTTATGCAAGGAAAAATTTGTCTAGAAACTTTCTTTGTTCTAATCTATTTATTATTCTAAGCTTTTCATACAATGGATAATTATATCTTTATGGAAATCAGACAAGCAAGTGATGAAATTATCCATAAATACCTCATATAATTCTGGATGCATGAGAGCAAATGCTTTCCAGAAATATATATATTAATGATGATGATAATAATAATAATAATAATAATAATAATCATAATATGACAATAAAAAATGAATCAGACCTCGATATTATGTAAAGTAGAGGAATTTATATATGAATATAATATGTGACAATTAGTTGGTTGCCATAATAAAACTCAGAGTTTCGGATACCGGGACTGGAGTGTGCTCCGGCATATCAGTTATTAAGACTCCGGTCTTAATAAATGATGAGATGCTGGAGCAGATTTCACCTCCAGAACCCGAAACTCTGAGGTTTATTATGACAACCAACTGTCACGTCATATATACATATATTCATATACATACATACATATATATATATATATATATATATATATATATATACATCAGCGACGACTGGTGTGAGAGTCTGATGAAAGTGCTCGAAACTTAGTTCTCGTAGCAGTAACAAAGTGATGGTGAGGGGCTTGCCAAACTGGCCGAGAAATATTTTAGAGGAAAGTATCTCTGAAAAGTCGGATTAATGTAACTAATAGATTACTTCAGAAATTCAGGCCTGATATACTTACATTGTTCTAAGAAATATCCCTCCAGACTGGAGCTCTTATTTATCCGCTTCTTACGGAAGGGTCAGATTCTATCACTTACGAAATCCGTCTCTTATGAACATCGATGGTCATCTCGAGATGTGCTCTTCTATCATGTACATGCGGAAGACGTGCAACAATACGTGGATTACTGCGACGGTGAACTGGTGTGGAGGTCTTTCGTGCAACACGTTTTTCCGTAGATCATGTCAGTGACTGAACTGGTATCTATGATAAATTTCCCTTAACCCCTTCTATATTTAAGAGATGAGGAATTATGTGCATTATTTACATTATTTACATTTTCTCTTTTACTCTTTTACTTGTTTCAGTCATTTGACTGTTGCCATGCTTGATCACTGCCTTTTGTCGAACAAATCGACCCCAGGGCGTATTCTTTGGAAGCCTAGTACTTATTCTATCGGTCTCTTTTGCCGATAGAAAGATATGCACATCAGAGATGCACATATCGTCATCCAGTTAAAGAAAATGCTCATATAGTTATGGTCGTGCAACTGACTAGAAAATCTGTGTCATTGCGCAGAATATTTACTGTAGCCCATCTTTTGTACCAAAAGAAAACATGTTTATGATAGCAATCCAGTTAAGGACACAAACCATGAGAAACACTGTCTGGTACTGCATCCGGACATAGCCATACGAAGCCCTGTCTGGTACTGCATATAATAATAATAATAATAATAATAATAATCTCAAATTTTGAAACAAACACAATATTCTTATGGTTTCTTAAACATTCTTTAGAACAACAATATTTACAAAACCAAATACATGGTACCCTAGACATAACAGCAACATGAACTTCTAACTTGTCTCTTGAGGTCTCTGGGTAAGACTTGGAGCCAAATTGTACAACTGCAAAGCAAAAGTCAAACATAAAATAATACTAATACTAATACTAATACTAATAATAATAATAATAATAATAATAATAATTATTATTATTATTATTATTATTATTATTATTATTATTAGCAGCAGCAGCAGCATACCCGGAATCCATGCTGTAAACAATGCAAATGTGATATTTTCTAAAATTGCTTATATGTTTGTGTGTGTGTGTGTGTGTGTGTTGGTGTGTACGGTCGTGTACAGCTCCTGGAATCGATACCATTGCTTTGGAAATGTATCTGCGTCTCCATTAAAAAAAATTCACTTCGTTTTAATCTCACGACGAGCGTTCGACCGTTTCGCAATACTTTCGGATATAATATATATATATATATATATATATATATTCGAACCAGTGTCTTACAACATGGTCGCCATAAGTAAAAATAGAGGAGTGGTTTTCGGAGAAAATTCATTTTTCCTTCTCCTGCTTCGCGCGTTGATGATCTTAGCAATAGATGGCAAAGTATGTCTTAATGTGATGCGCCAGCAAATCGCATTGAAAGTAGTTAAGAATATGAAAACAGTAAAAACAAAACATTAACATCAAAACAACAACTACGACATCAGCAACAATTGCAGTAACATCAACATGAATACAGCAACTCCAATAACGACTGTAATAAAATAATCAGCAGTAACAATAACGGTAGCTGTAACCGTGCTAACAACAGCCGTAAGGTAAACAATCTCAGGAAGCAGCTGCCATCATAATAACAACAAGAACATCGGAGACAACGGTGAAGTTAGTAATTACGTAATCTACAAGGACAGCAACACCAATGAGTAGGATGACAAATTTATTAAGGTAAAAAAAGAAACATCCTTTATGAACGATATACTTCAGGGGATTTCTCATTCTCTAGACGGTAAAGCAGACGCTTTTAAAATGTTTAAAAATCACTTTGTTGGTCTGGACTCATGTCAGTATCAGAAGAGAAAATGTTCAGCAAACACAGACACACAAAAAGGACAAAATCATAAATGTTCCAACGTATCACAATATTTTTTTATGTTCAATATTGTAGATTTCCAGGACAACCGGTATTAAGTGATTCTACTTGGTTTAATGAATATTTATTATAATCACTGGGTAGAATAAATGTGGTTACCTGGCAGAATCGTTACCACGCTGAGAGGTATTTCGTCGTCACACGCTTTGAGTCCAAATTTCGCTGAGGTCGACTTTGCCTTTCTTTATTTGAGCATCGATAAATTATGTACCAATGAAACGCTGGGGTCGATATAATTTACTACCTGCTTCCAACAAATTTCAGGCTTTGTGCCTTCATTAGAAAGGACAATTATGTAGATTTACGGTGGTTGGGTGAGATGCTAAGCGGTATTGCATAAATGTTCATGTTTTGAGTTAAAACTTCATTGAGGTCGACTTTGCCTTTCATTATTCAGGTTCGGTAAAATAAGTACTAGTTGAGTACTGGAGTCCATGTAAACGACTTAACCCCTCCCCTAAACTGTTGGCCTTGTGCTAAAATTTGAAATAGGTCGATCTATTACACTATGTTTTATAAATGCCACTCGTTTCTATCATATATTATTCTATCATATATTACTTCTGTCATATATTATTCTATCATGTAGTATTATTTCTATCATATATTATTTGATTCCGAGTGTCATACCAGTGATACTTCCCAACATTCTTGTCTATTACACCTAGAAGCTTTGTCGGTGGGCTTATTTACATGCCTCATTCATCACCTCCCCATCTCTGGCAAAGGCCTCTAGTATGTATGAATTTGGCTACTGCTTATCTTTAACTTATATATGTTTATCGGATTATCTCTCGACATATTTGCTCCATGCTTGCCCTATAATCTCAACTAATGTTTGCTTCTGTAATGTGACATCCTGTTTTACCAAATACTGAAACATGTAACAAACACTCACACATATGCACACACACAGATACACACAGACACACACATACGTAGACAAACACGCAAACTCACATATTTATGTACATATGCATATATATACATGTGCGTGTATATGTACACATACGTAATGTGTTCCTATGCGTTTTTAGGTGCGTATAGATATACATACAGAACGTAAATACATTTCCACACAAGCACACTCAGGTACGCCCATACAAGCACACTCACAGATGCATACACACACAGGCACATCAAATACATTTTGCATATCTCCACTTTTGCAACACTATACATCTCAATTTTATTTGTACATGGACACGCCATGTAAAAATTATGTATAGTAACTTTTTGGGGCCGATACTATTACCAGGTTTATTTGAACTTATCAACCATATAATGGTTGTTGTTTATATGTCTTTAGATGTCTGGCAATATGGATCAAAGGAATGAAGTATGACAAGGAGAATAACGTCCTTCGCAGCGAACAGGTAATTGGCTCGGATTTTGCAACCAGGGATAGCAACATCTAGTGGTGGGGTTAGTTGATTAAATCGATCCCAGTGCTCAAATGAGCTTTATTCAATTAATGGAAATCAATGTCGACATCGGCGTGATTTGAACTAAGAAAGTACATACGGACAAATTACTCCTAAACGTTTCGGCTGTAGTGCTTATGGTTCTGCCAACTAACCATCTTTGTGGACACTTAATTGAGCAATTCTTTAGAGTTTGTTACTTAGTAGCACAAAATCATTTCCAGCTCCGATCTCCATTAGACCTTGGATATAAATGCATTATATATATATATATATATATATATATATATATATATATATATATATATATATATATTTGTGCGTGTGTGTGTGTATTTGTGTGTCTGTGTTTTGTAAGCGATGTTGTAAGTTGGCAGTAGAAGAATAAAAGAATATATCTGTGTGTGCTTATATATATATATATAAGGTGTCCAATTCAACGTAATCGGTGATTGTGCACCGTCGCCTCAATGCTCAAGATATCAGCTTTCCTCAGGAATGAAGGATAGCAGGATCTCTAAACAGATGCTATATGGGGAACTTGTTAGTGGAAAGAGAGCCCGGCAGAAACCAACGCTGCGATTTAAGGGCTGTGTCAAGTCCTTATTAAAGGCATGTGATATGCAGGAGACCGAGTGGGAGAGCAATGCCTCTCATCGCCACAGTTGGAGAAAGCAGGTTAAGGAGGGATTCGACACCTTTGAGAGAACACTTATTCTGTATGATGAATTTAAGTGTGCTGCTCGAAAGCGCACTGCTAGTCTAGTAAATGGGGAAATCTCGGTTTGTAATTTCTGCAGTTGTACATGCTTGTCAAGAGCAGGGCTCATTAACCAGCAACGGAGCTGCTAACGCCAAATATAAGTTTGTCCTAGAATGCATATATATAACCACTGTATAAATAGAACAACTGATTCTTTCTAGTGTTACAATACGATATATCATTTGAAGATGTTCTACGCAGTCTCTCAGGAAATAAACTTTGGAGTAATAACAACTTGTTGCACGATATCTTATGTCTCAAACAGACGCATCCACTAAAACTCAAATCTTTCGGGAGTAAAATATAATCTGTTAGAGCGAATACGACAAGCGTATTACAACCTAGTATAATTGTAAGTGTATATAGATCTAATAAATATATCGAAATCCTATTCTATGTATTCTAAAACGAAAAAGAAAAAAAGCAGTTGAAGGCTTATTTTAAACTGCCATATGAAAAAATCGAAGTGATGCACGACATCCGTTGTTGAAATCTATGGATTTTTCCACCCTTTACTAAAGTCGATTCACGTACTGCTAAGGGAAGAGAGAAAAATAATTCTTGATCGAAATGGTAGCGATTTGTAAAAGGCCATTGTTGAGAAAGGGACCGAAAGAGAGAGAAAGAGAGAAATAGACAACTATACAGAGAGTGAGTGTGAAAATCTCAGCGACTAGAAAATCAGCATAGTTCCTACTTCATTGTATTGCTAAAAACTCATTGATTTCGTTCTGATAGCTGACTGAGTAACAACAGGGAATGAATGTTAGACTGTGATACATGAGAATGCGGTTATTCATTCGTTTTTATAGCTGAGGTGCTAGGTAGCAGTCACAAAACCATTACAATCTGAAGATACAGAGGGAACCCGACAAATATGTATACTGACGCAAAATTATCGTCTTCGATAGATCTAATATAACACACACGAAATCAACTATATCCCTTACGCTCTCTTCTTAAAGCTTAACTACTCCCACCCCAAGTATTTTCCAAACTCTTTCTCTGGCCTGTCGTTCTTGTATATCAGCACTGCATTCTCCTTTTAATTACTTAGTTTCATACTCTCCACCTCTGCTTGACTATGTGTCAGCTCCTTTTGTTTTCTGATGAAATATTAACCTCCCATTCATCGAAACACTCCTTTTTCATTTCAAGTACTTTGAATATACCTAAAACACAAATTTCAAGTATTCTTACACTTGACACACTGTAACAATGAAAATATGTTTCCTATTTGAACACACAACCTGATAGCGCGATTTTAATACTTCATAAGTTTTCCTCCAGAAAAACTTAGTTAAAAAGAAGGCAAGCACACGTACAGGTGTCGAAGAAGAAAGTTTTGATCGATAATATCAAGAAGTTAGCCACTCACTATATTTCACTTATGATATACACCAGATAGATTTATTCGTATAGAAAAGGTTTTGAAAAATATGTTGAAGTTGTATACACATACAGGCACACAAATATACATAAACATATACATAGACGCATATACACACAAATATCGGGAATTGTATCTTGTATTCAACGATACAAAGTTATTATTGTCTTTGAAATCAAATGAAGATATGTGTTTGATATAATCTGGCATTGCATCGGAAATTCTTTGAAGTGGATCGAACACCTTTCCAAGAACAAAAGTGACGTTATTTTGGAAATGTGACCCTTTAGATATCTCAAAGTCCGTTTGAAAATTCCTTACGGATTAAAATTGATTAGTTGCATTGTAGATGTGAGGGTAAAGATTGACGTCTTAATAATTGAACGTCTCAAAAGGAAAGATGAAGTTGGTAAGTACAATAGATTTAAATCAACGCAAGAAGCGGTTTCAAAATGTCGAAGAGAATTTAGACGCTAGTTTTCAAGCTGGTTCCTACGTTCACAGACGAATATATTATTGTTGGAAGAAAATATGAATTTTCTTTTCTTACGGTAAAGGTTGCAGTATTCATTTATATTCAACACTGTCTAATACTCTTCTCTTAAAGTTTAAACCAATAGAATGGAACTAATGATTCCCAGGCGTGCCGTCTACATGAATAGTATTTACTCAAATCCAAGTTAACACAACTTCTACGTCCATTCTGAATGTTCAGCACGTATTTCAGAGTCTCAATTGTTTTGTTTTCCCTTATCCTGTACCCTTCCACATAGTGGAGCACTAAGGTCTGGAATAGATTTGCCCATGAGAAATTTTCCGTTGCCTTTTGTCAACCACAACCAAATAGTTCCGCTCTCAGCTGCTGTAAATAATTCCCCAATGGTTCTCTTCATTTATTTGGTTTCAAACCTGTCTTCGACAAGAAAACGTCTACTAAACTTGTTGATAAACCGGAGCACTCGATGTGAAACGAACCTAGATATCTTCCATTGAAAAGAGTCTACTTAATTACATAATTTTTTTAAAAAATTTATTTTCACGAGAAATGATTATTTTGGATGTTGATACCAGCTTATATTTATATGTTTATGAATGTGTCTGTGTGTGCATCTACACACACACACACACACACACATGTATATATATACATTACATACATACATACAAACATATATATATTCAGCCATACGCACAGTCACACACAAGCAAACACGCAAATACACATACAAATATTTACACTCAAACACAGACGCACGCACACACACACACACATATATTACCTGTTACTCCTATAAGTCATTAGATCGTGGTCATGCTTGGGCACCGCCTTATAAATGTAAATATACACTCACCTACATATATATACCTACTTACCTACCTAATTACATGCATACATACACACAGATAGATAGATAGATAGTTAGATCCTGAAAGTTATAAGTCGGTGTAGTAGTCTACTGAAAGTAGACAATGAAAATAATATGAGTGGGTGGTATATGGTTTCGTACAATATACCGTTTCTCGTGTGTCGAATAATATGCGAATGTTATCTTTGAGTAATCCAGGTGAAATGAAAAAGCTTGACATAGTATTTTATATTTTCAAAAGTTCTATGGTGTTTATCAAACGAAGCTTCCATATGAAACTTTTCGTTTATAACCGTTATCATTAAAATAAAAAGCAATATTGGAAAATTTGGTGTTCGAGAATTACTCTTAAGCAGTAGTATTCATATTGCACAATGTATAAAGAATTTGTTTTACAATTTATATATAAATTTTCATTTAATTTATCACAGAATCATAAAAATTCACAGTTATGAAAATAAAAATAAAAAAAACTTATTCATTTTAATACGACATCTACAAAGTCAGTATTTTAATTCCACTTTCAACTCAAATGAATAAAATCTATGGCTTGTACTTTGTGATGATTGACGTCAATATTTGTGAGAAGACAACAAAGTTCTAAGATGGTGACAAATAAAAATCCATATAATTTAAAATTTAATGAAAATGAAATGAATAAATCTAAAGCAAGAGACACAACTGTTTTTGTTTTTTTTTCTCAAATAATTCTATCCTAGCATTACAAACCTACATAAAATATTTATGTAAAGATGTTTTCGATATGATTTATACGTTTAAAACTTCATAGGTAATTTATAATCGAAGAGTGTGTTCCTATTGTAAATATTCTTATGACTGAATTTTATTGTACAGCGTAGACTGAGATGCGTGTGGTTTTCTTAACATAATGTCTACTAATGACTGCAATACAGCTACGTGGTAAGAAATTTCATTCTAATAAATTTTGAAAAAATAAAATTTTACAGAAATTTTAAGAGAATTATTGAGACAAAATATCTCAGGTACTTTTTAAAATTCGATTAACAAAAGTGGTTTTCTTATTAATATTATGATTTTAAATCTTTATATATGAACCATTTGTAGAATGAACATTCATTTTGTAGCAATGTAAATTATCAAAAGTAATAGTGTATGTGTATCACTAGCTGCTACTTTGAGCTGGTTAAATCATTCAATGACAGAAAAAAACCCACTAACGTAGATGCTTATATTAAATAAAAACGTAAACAGAGAGATATAACATTAAACAGAAATGATTATATGAATGCATTAATACGGATTACAATATATGAATCAGAGATTAAAATGTTACTAATATGAATAGAATGAAAATATACCTTGGGCTTGTAAAAAGTTAGAACATAAAGAGATGAATATACAACCTGCATTTCTGAATGTAGATTTATTTGATTCATTATTATTCCATATCATAAATGTATGTAAATTACATATAGTTTCGTATTTATATTTGAAACAGAGAGAAAGTTTGAAGTTATGAAAATAATACTTGTTTAAAAATAACAGTGAAAGATATTAAGAAAAACAAAAATTAGTTTTTATTTCAAGCATGTGTTTAAATTACTTGACAGAAGCTGATAGATTTTGAAAGCAACATAAAATTTAAACAAATAACGCAAAGGAATCCTAATATACTAAATTAAAAGAGACTGTGAAAATGTGAAGAAATGGAAAAAGAGATTGGAATATAAATTCTTATAGGGTAAATGATGAAATATTAATTTAAATCGGCAATATAAAATCTCAGAAAGAAAAATTGCAAATGTAATTAATTTGCAGTTTGAATGCAGAAGCTATACTCGATTTTATAATCTGTAATGCTTAGTACGTAAAAGAATAATTAATTAGTTGAATTACCGTTGGTTGCAATTGTAAAAAAACATGTTGAGTACAATTAGATCAATGAAATTTAATAAATAGATTCTTTAATTTGAGATTAGAGTCTAACAATTGAATAATTATCATTAATAGAGAAATATATATATATATATATATATATATATATATATATATATATATATATATATAAAAGCAAAGAGAGATGACAAAGGAATGTGTTTATCTTATAAATTTGATTACATTACGGCTGTTTCTGCTATAGGATGCAGTGCACTCAAATTTGAGAGCCTGGATAAAACCTTATGGGTTTATTCAGATTGATATTTGTGCTTGTATAGGAAATGGCATAAGCAATGAGAAGACGCGTACAGATGTATATGAAAAATATTTATGACCAAAATATAGTTTGATGTGTTGGTGGAAATATATCTATTTATACGTACGCACTCACACACACACACAAACAAACACGCACACCACCGAAACGTACTTATATATACACATGTATCTGAACAAACGTACATTTAAACACATACACACCAACAGATGTGTGAAATTAGCTGTGTAAAAAAGAAGATAGATTGGGGATTTCACCCTTATATGACGGTAAAATTTTGTCAGCAGCCACGGGACTCAAACCCACAGCCCTCAGAACCTAGGCCGTTGATGACAATCACTGTTCAATTAAATACTAAATATTATGGCTTTTGGAATGCTGACAACGTTTTCCGACTTCTAAAGTAAAAATACTTAATCGTTCGACTGTTTCGGCGCCTATACTACGTTAGAAACACGAAAATTTGTTTACTGTATATAATCTTCGTTTTTTTTCAATTTGTTCCATTCACTTGACTGCGACATTGATGGAGCAACGCTTTCTGTCGAACAAATCACCGTCAGGACTTATTCTTTGTAAACCTAGTATTTATATATATATATATATATATATATATATGTATGTATGTATGTATGTGTGTGTGTATATATATATATATATATATATATATATATATATATATATATATACACACATCTTTTTATAATTTACATTCTGATAAAGTAAGCGATTAAAAATTCAAAATAGACAAATAAAGCAAAATAGAATAGGATAAAATGAAGTAAAATAAAATACTATAATAGTCCATCGGCTAAAACACTATATCTGATGACACAACTTTAAAATAATTTAACATCATTTAAAGTTATATTAGAAAGTCCTGTACTTCCCTCAAGGTACACGTAATAACAGCCGACTTCCATAGATAAAATCCGTCTCTGCTCACCAAACTTACAAAAGTTTATAGAAACCAGTGGTCAAAATCACAGGTCAAAACACACACTAGCACCTATGGCCATAAATTCACTGAAGTAATCCCCTTCTGCATTCATAGGTTTTCCTCCACTTTCTTGAAGGTATATAAAAATAAAAATAGAAAATAGAAATATAAATAAGATTATTTGTCTGCGTTAGGGTGATTTGAAACCTGGAGGATTACATTTGTTACTACAGCTAATATGAATTTTTTTTTATTCATGACGTAGACTAGTTTTTCCCTCTTGACTATATAAGCCTGTCATATAACAAAAAATAATTTCTTTGGCATGTCCTGATGTTTGTTTGTAATTGTTACCCTCAGGAGGGTGTCCTCACCGGATTGCACTGTGACGTGTATGGACTACGGTGGTGAACGCTTGAAATGGCCATAGGTGCTTGTGTGTGTTTTGGCCAGTGGTTTTTATGAACTTTTGTAAGTTTGGGGAGCAGTGACGGATTTTACCTATGGAAGTCTGCTGTTATTATGTGTATCTTGAGGTTAGTACAGGACTTTCTAATATAACTTTAAATGATGTTAAATTATTTAAAGTCATCAGATATAGTATTTTAGCCGATGGACTATTATAGTATTTTATTTTACTTCATTTTATCTTATTCTATTTTGCTTTATTTGTCTATTTTTTTAATCGCTTAATTTTATTCGAATTGAAATTATAAAAAGATATATATATATATATATATACTGTGTTATATTTTTAACTCAAATTTGATTTATTTGTATGTTATAAGTAGAAAAAAAATGTATGTAAATTTTTATATTGTGTGTTTTTTGTGTTGCATTTTATTTTTTTACATACATTTTCTTATGTATTTGTGAACTTTGATGTATTTCTTATATATGACCGTTTATTGAGGAGGCTGTTTTTTGTTGAGTCGTTGACCCAAATGTAATGCTTTTATTCTGTAACTAATAATTTTTTATCCCTGTCTCAGTTAACTTGAGCACTTCTCTTTGCAGTCCTGTAAAAAAACTAATTTGTTTCTTAATAAGAAACGATTACTACTACCTATATATATATATATATATATATATATATATATATATATATATACCCGACGGGCGTCTTTGAGTTTCCGTCTACCAAATCCACTCACGAGAATATATAAATTCCTCGTTTCGGTGGTGTGACTGCGGCCATGCTGGAGCACCGCCTTTAGTCGGGCAAATCGATCTCAAGTCTTATTTGCAAGCCGAGTACGCAGTCTATCGGTTTATTTTGTCACACTGCTAGGCGAAGGGCATTTAAACACACCAGCCTCGGTTGTCAAGCGATGTTGGGGGCACAAACACATACATACAAGCATAAAACACACACACACATACATACACACACACGCATATCACACGAATATATGTGCAAGAAACTGGACGATGTGTAAATGAATATACATATGCATAAATATATAGAATATTTTTGAAGGAAATATTTTTATAGATTACTTGCTCCAAGAATATTCAAGTCATATATATGTGTGTGCGTGTGAAAGTGTGGGTGTATGTGGATCTCTCTTTCTCTCTCTCTCTCTCTCTCTCTCTCTCTCGATAGATAGATAGATAGATAGATAGATAGATATGCGTGCGTGTTTGTGCATTCGTGTATGTATGTGTGTGTATGCATATCAATTTCAATAGCCTAATTGCTGTCATTTGTATGAATAGCTTTAATTAGTAGCACATACTTCATTGCCATTTGATAAACTAATAATTATTCAATTCTGAACCCGTGCATAAGCACTTGGAAGACAAATGTGGCCTCGGGTTTTCTAATATATTTATACTTTTAATTTGCTTTTCTAATTTTGACATCATTTATTTTTTTCCTTCCTGTATTATATATTTAGTTTTCCTCTTACCCTATTTTTCCTGTATTTGATTGAAGGTGTGAAGAGAACCACGCCAGCAACTAGCGTAGATTGATTGAATGTTTTGTTGCTATTTTGAACAGGTCATCTGATATCAGTGTACCGACATATAGATCTTATCGTTGTTGTAGTTAGAATTGCATGTAATATCGCATTGAATATTGTTAATTTCACACTTTCATGTTTTGATATTATAAAACTGTTACTATGATTGGTATGCTTTCGAATCATTTACTTCGATGTAATGAATCTACATTTATACATGCAACTGATTTAAACGTTAAATCTAAAACCACCATTCTCTTTTTCTCGCTTTCTTCTTACTTTCTTTCTTTGTATCTCGCTCTCCCTATAAGTGTGTATATGTCTATCTGTCTCTGTCTGTCTCTCTCCCACAATATGTATAATTATACATATAAGCATACATATAAGTGTGTATATATATATATATATATATATATATATATATATATATATATATATATATATATATATAATGTCAGTATCAATGAACATTACCTACAATTTTTTCACTTCACACAAAATTCAAATTATAAAACCTGTATAGTAATAGAAGTTTGCATTACGAGTATCTTTGATGGAAGATCTTCCGGTGGATATTACAGAGTTTATATTTTCTTTAGATGAAATACTCCAACAGACTTAGTAGATTAAAGTGTGTTTATTGTCTCTGTCCCTGTGTGTATGCGTTAATATTTTTATTTTTATTAAACACCTCTAATGATAATAATAATAATGAATTAAATGATATAAGGATAAAATTAAAGATTACAAATATATAAGAAAAATAATGAAATACATTATTAATAAAAATAAATAAAATAAAATTGAAATAAAATTATATTATTTTAGCATAATTGCATTTCATGTCACAGCTCTGTTTTACATTCCCCATCATTGTTGGCAGAACATCATTCATGTTGCCTCTGTTGCCAGCATACTTTCCATATGCACGTTATCTATATACTTATGCAGTGGAGGCGCAATGGCCCAGTGGTTAAGGCAGCGGACTCGCGGTCATAGGATCGCAGTTTCGATTCCCAGACCGGGCGTTGTGAGTGTTTATTGAGCGAAAACACCTAAAGCTCTACGAGGCTCCGGCAGGGGATGGTTGCAAATCCTGTTGTACTCTTTCACCACAACTTTCTCTCACTCTTACTTCCTGTTTCTGTTGTGCCTGTAATTCGAAGGTTCAGCCTTGTCACACTGTGTCACACTGTGTCACGCTGAATATCCCCGAGAACTACGGTAGGGTACACGTTAATTTCACGAGCAGGCTGTTCTGTTGATCGGATCAACTGGAACCCTCGACGTTGTAAGCGACGGAGTGCCAACAAATATACTTATGCATAGATATATAATTTGACGTTATATCAATCCAATGTAAAATTTGCTATCTTTTAGATGGCGTGTTAACACTAACGTGCGTGTGTGTGTCTGTCTCTGTGTCTATGTCTGTGTGTCTGTGACTGTGAGTTTTCGTGTGTGTGTCTTTGAGGTTGTGCTTGTCCACCACCACTTCTTGGACCGCAGTGTTGATTTATTTAAGTGCCTCTAACTTAGCAGTTCGACAAAATGGTTGATAGAATAAGTTCCAGGGTTACAAAGAAGAAACAAGAAACTGGAGTCGACTCATTGAACTATAATTTCTTGAAGGTGGTGCCTTAACATGGCCGCAATCCAACGGCTAAAACACAAAGAAGTTAAAAGATAAAAGAAATGATAACCTTGTGCCAATTTATTCGTAAATATTCTAAATATTTTGTACTTGAATACAGTGTGTCCTACATTGTAATCAACTATGTCCCATAATGAACTTCTGTGACATGACAAATTTCAGGGTGTTAAACAACCGCAAGAATAAAAGAATATAAACTTGCCCATATTATTTTTAAGCAAACATTTTCCATTTGCACACATTTTAATGCAAATCATGATATGTATTTTTAACAGACACTATTTTTATTTTCATACCCCGTCTTAATATAAAATCTGTTCCTATTTTTACTATTCCAGATGCATCTATTTTTACTGCAATATTTCTTTATTTTCTTATTAACTTCAAAATTTTATTTCTATTTCGCTTTATAGCCATATACATTTATATATATATATATATATATATATATATATATATATATATATATATATATATATATATATATATATATGCCTGTAACTATCTCTTGATCAGTTTATGTATCCCTTTACACACAGACACAGACACATATGTAAATGTATATATATATGTGTGTATGGTGTATAGCGATATATATAGATGTAGTAATACATATAGGAATAATATTCTCCTCTACTGTTGCTTATATACTTTACACTATTCGCTGCGATTCCATTATGTATTAAATAATATTTTGAGTTTAATGGTTCTGTTATAACAAATGACTAAAAAAAGATCAAAAACAGCAGTCTTTATTTGTCTGTCAGTGAGAACTGGCATGTTCTAAGCTATGTCATATTAATATAACACTTTTTATATATCTACGTAATATATGAGTTGTGTCTAGTCGTGCTATTTTCTCTAAGCTGGTAATTTAAATCTTGGCCTTTTTGTTATATCTTCATATTCATCTGTTTTTTTCCTATTATTATTTCCAAGGCACTTAATATTCTAGAGATTCTGTCTGTTTCGAATCTCAGAATTCGGTTATGAATGCTCTTGATACTTTATTTTTTATAGCTTCTTCATTCCATTTCAAGATATATTGTCGTTCATTGAAGTTGAAGCATTGATTTGGAAACCTGTCCCGTCCTGACCGTTTTCCACTATACTATCTATACGATATATCTTAATCTTCTACGCCAGAGTACTCGTTATTATTGGAATTGTTTCTCTTTCCTATTCTTTCCTAGTAGTTATCAACATTTCCACATCTTTACTTTTATGTATATTTTCTAAGTTTTTAAGAAATATATTGTTATACTTTGAATCTAAAACATCGATTACGTGATTTCCCATCTTGGTGTTTTCTAACAATTATATCGAAGAGATTTTTTTTTGTAATATATCTATATTAAATGGTATGTTACCGAGAATGATCTCTGAAACCTTTTCTGCTGTATGATTGTTCTGTCTCCTCTCTGTAGTTATTTGATAATGCCTACAGTTATAAAATGTGTTGGATTATCTTGTACTTCCAGTATCTTATATAACATCTAATTGTTGGTTCTATTCATTCCTATGCATTTGATTCTATTTTATGAATTAATCGAACGCATGTGTAATTTTCTTCCTTTATATATTCTTTACTTTCTTTGAGAAGATAGTGTGCAACCTAGTTTATTAATTCATATGTGGTAGCATGCCTCTGTTGCGTCTGAATATCTTATCTTTGATTCATTATGTAATATGATGTTAATGTATTAATGTATTTAATTAAATTTCCTGTCTTCATGGTTGCTTTAGTGCAGTTTTCCGCGCCAGACATTACATCAATTCTTTGTTTTGTGGGTAAGCAGGATATCACTTGTTAATTATCTGCAACGCATAACTTCTTTCCAAGAGTAATCTTGGTTAGAACGCTAGCTAACTGTGTCAACGGCAAGTATATAAGAAATAATTAGAAAATGAGCGTCCTAGAAATACTCTTCTTGGAATAGGTATGGGAATTTCTTCCTAAATTTTTAATTTCGTTGATTTCTGTAGAAATAAATTCTACGTTGGTCATATATTTCCTATAACTACGCAATATCGGTTTCAAATTTTGGCTCAGGCCAGCGATTTCATGGGCGACATTAAGCCGATTAACTCGACCATAGTGTTCAATGAGTACTTATTTTATCGACCTTTAGAATTTGAATGGAGCAAGGCCGTAAAGCTTAGCATCCAAGACAGAAAATGATGTTGATATAAACATTGAAGTAAAATTTATTCATTGACTAACACCAGAGAAGGCTTAAGTAATAGAAACGTTAAACGCTGCAATAAATGGCAGAGTTTGAGGGTCGAAATGCGTTGCGTATAGAAAAAGTGTCTGTCACTCGTAAGAGAGATGAAAAGATGACGTACAATGCTTAAATAACTGTTTATGGCACCTGTGTTGCTTGATCAGATAGTCACACGCTTGAGCAACCTGTTTTCATAAATGTGTTTATCCTAAACTTTTATATCTTATTTAATTAGCAATAAATCTTAAAATTTCCAAAATTTAATATCGAATTACGTATTCTAAGCGCTCTTCAACATTCGAAACTTTTGCTTCATTAGATATCTTTTTAAATTCACCAAGAAACATATATTTATATCTAAACTGTTGAGCGCCTATGTGGAATGAAGGAAATAATAATATTGTTATTCGGGGTGGCAAAATCGTTAGCACGCCGGACAAATGCTTAGCAGCTTCCCATCTGTCTCTCCGGTCTAAGTTCCGAAACCGCCGAGACCGACTTCGACTTTCATCCTTTTCTGGTCGATAAAATAGTTACCAGTTGAACAATAAGTTTGATGTCATCTACTTAATCCCTTCCCTGTAATTGCCGGCCTTCTGCCAATATTTGAAATCATAGTTAATATTATTATTAAGGCTGACAACTGACGGGATCGTTAGTACGACAGCCGAAATGCTTAGCGGTATTTCGTCCGTACTTTACAAAATATGACGTGCTCAGAAGAAACAGCAGTGGATGTGCGAAACGTAATGAATCTGTAAAACACAAAGCTAAACAGGCCAATAGAAGAGGTCAAAACAATGTCAATGAGATTGGGGATATTGTGTCACAGTATGGGAGAATGGTTAAACGGAGTGAACGAAAAGTGACATCGCTGAATACTGGTGATGGTAGGATGATGCCAGCATCATTGAACTCTGCCCTTGGGATTAGTTAATAGTCATTCCAAAGTGACATGTGATCATGGCTCCTCCACTTGGACTAACAAGACTTAAAGGCTCATAAAGCTAGAACGGACTGCAGCTAATAGAAGGCGACGAGTCAACGGACGTGCAATTAAAGATTTGAGGACAAAAACCGGGTTGCTACTTTTGTGGTAGAAGGAGATTGATCTAAGTTGATCGTCTTGAGAAAATGAAAAAAACTACTCAAAATAAAGAACGAATGAAATGGAAAAACTAACAAAATCAATTGGAAACATGAACAGAAGAAACCACAGTTTACTGAAGACCATTGGAAAGAACTCTAGAGTCGGCAGGTGAAGCACCTACAAACCTAGTGTTACAAAGAGATGAGAAAACACCAAGTTGTCTAAATTTGCCATGGACTTATTATTGACCGTTATCATGCGATCGTGTTACTTCATTTTAGGTGATATAAAGCTGCTCATATATACTATATTTGTTGTGGTGAGTAATATACAGACGGTGACTAGCCATGAGCTACAAATTTTCAATTAGATATCAAATATTCATTGAAATTCGGACAATACAAATGTCAAAGCCTGTATGTATTTCGATACACAACAAATTGGGCAATAATTTCCAGCCCTGAGAGAAGTTATTCGTGAGCGAAATTTTAAAGCACACTCTGATATTTGCCTCTAACATTGGATGGCTAAAGCAACGAGGTCACTGAACATGTATAGTTTCAAAATTTTGAAGAAAGAAATGAATTATATTTTCTGTGTTTTGTTAAATATCGTCACTCTTGACTGCAGTCATGTTACATACAATACTTGAACAAGATATATTCTCATATAAGTTGTTAGTTGCCGTCTTTGTTAGGTAGTGTAGAAGAATGAAATACAGAATTTGGCCTCAATTTCTAAAACATCCACTGCAAGACCGAAACACCTGCATTGACAACAATATTACGTGAAATAACAGGAAACAATATGTGGTCGGAAAACCTGTTGGAAAAAGTAGCCTAATATATGTAAAATCAACCCCTAAACTGTGTAATTATTGACATTTCGAACAGTGTAGTGGGGTAGAGCTACTGCTTTAAAAAAATAATTGAAGAAAATGGTATACGTATTTTGGAAAGTATTCTGCCATAAGGTTCCTCAATGAAATGCATAAATCTTCGAAAGTAGATGTGAGTGTAAATATGAGTTACGTTGAACTACGCAGAATTAACAGCGTTATCATAGCGTGTTAAGGTCTCCCAAGAAAGTAAGGTAACAACGATTAATGTAAACCGTTACACACAATGAATCGTATCAAATATACAGATATAAATACGTATTTACGTACCAACGCACACACACACGCACACACACACACACACACAATGTACACATGCACACACGAACAAATACATACACATATACATATACATGGGTGTACTCTCATACATATGTAAGAGTGAGATACATGTGTATATATATGTATTATATACATATTGTGTATATATATATATATATATATATATATATATATATATAATTGTTCATAGAAAAACATGTCATCTTTACCAATATAGCAAGAGATTTTACCGCAAAAAAGTCTAAATTAGACTCCTTAGGGATCGTTCTCCTTGGTTATATATCCAAAGTTTTAAATTTAAAAGAGAGTTTTCTCGCTAATATCCATTATTATTGTACAATAATAATGGATGTTAGCGTCAAATCTCTCTCTTAAATTTAAAACTTTGTATGTATATATATATATATATATATATATATATATATATATATATATATATATATATATATATATATATAATGTATGTATGTTTGTGTGAGTGTTTGTCTGTATATACAAGAATGCATATATATATATATATATATATATATAAGTATATATATATAAGACGCACACACATATATATTTTATATTCAAACCCCATTTGCGTCTGTTTTTAAATATAATATTGTACGTTATATATATATATATATATATCTTGGCGATAACTATTAATTTCGTGTGTCACATATATATATATATATATATATATATATATATATATATATATATACTAGTGCACCCATGCCATCAGAAATGGTGGCATAAATATTATACGGAAAATAAAATTAAGAGATTATAACCTTTATCTTAACAACTTCAATACAACGTTTCTTGTGTAAACCAATGTGTTCACTTTGTTTTGGTTTGTTCTTTTAATATTATTCCTACTTGTACTTCTACTCAATGGAAAATAAAGTTGTCCATTGCTGAATACTGGTGATGGTAGGATGATGCCAATATTATTGAAGCTATTGAAAATGCTGGGATAACAGGAAACTGTCATCCATTCATACTAAATGGAAAGGCTTGTCTCACTGGGACGGAGGTTGATCTGTATTTTGTTTTTTCATATAATATTGTGTATTATATATATAATATATATATTCATTGTATTTATGTGTATATACGTATATAGATATTCTTTTGTTCTTCTATTTTTTCAGTCGATTGACTGCTACCATACTAATGCACCACCTTTCGTCGAACAAATCGACCCTAGGACATATTTTTTGTAACCCTCTCGGTCTCTTTTATCGAATCCTTAAGACACAGGGACGCATACATACTAACATCGGTTGTCAAGTAATGGTGAAAGGGACAAACACAGACACAAAGACACACAAACATATATGTATATACGACGGGCTCCTTTTAGTTTCCGTCTAACAAATCGACTCACAAGTCTTTAGTTGGCCTGAGTTTATAAAAGAAAACACATGCACAAGGTATCACACGGAGGGACTGAACCTGGAACCATGAGGCTGGGAAGCGAGCTATTTACCGCATAGCCACACCTGCGCCTATGTGTGTGCGTATGTATATATATGTATATGCACATATATTTGCATGTGTCTGTATGTATATGTATATAGACACGTGTGTATGTATAAAGTCTGTCCTAAAAGTGTGACGTACTTCAATCTGAAGTGAAGTAAAGATATTTGCACGAATGGGCCATCATATCTGATTTGAATTGATAGCCATTATTCCGATCGGTTAGTAATGGCGTAATTTCTAATGAAATATTTAATCAATCATATAAAAAGCCGTTGCATCCACTACTACACACTCACGCTAGCAAGTATAAAATAGATACATAGGCGGCTATATGTACATCCACCATATGTAAATATATGTATGTTTTTATATATATATATATATATGTGTGTGTGTGTGTGTGTGTGTGTGTGTGTGTGTGTGTGTGTGTGTATCTAAATATATATATATATATATGTGTATATATATATATATATATATATATATATATATATATACATATATACATATATATAACTGTGTACGTTTCTATGTGTGTGTATATCTTCACGTATATAGATCTAGGTGTACTTGTACAATAGTCTTAACTGCTTTAATGCACTAATTACTTTATCGCTGACATCGTTCAGAACGAATAGATATGATTTTATCGCGATGGCTTCGTACCCTGCATATACTTATTAGCTTACTCTATGAATTAATAATAACCGCATAATCATAAATATTTCCTGGTCGTATCAAGGAAAGGATAGCAAAACGAAATCGAAGCTTTGTATCTGATAACAACGTTTCAATTTTGAAACAAATATGTCATGTTGATTTCGATATTTTGATGTCATTCCGAATAGTATCATTGGCCTTACTAATGTATAATGCCCTGATGTTATATCAACTCTACATTTTCATTTCCTTTTTGTTCTGGTTTTATCTTAATTAAATTAATGTATTTATCCTTGTATTTTGAGGTAAATTTTGAAACAAATACATCTTGAGTTCGATTTATTTTTATATCTTTGAGGTCATTATTATATGTATCATTGTGCTTATAACTAAGGAACATAATGTTACTTGAACATTGTATTTTGATTTCCTTTTGGCATTTTTAAAATTCAATTTCTTCTTTTATCCTTCTGTTTTCATTTCATCACAATACAAACTTCAAACTAAAGCATTAAAATCACAAACAACATTGTCATTATATCACTAAACCGTCGTTATTTTTTAGACCAAGTTCCCTTTAGGTCGACATGACCTGTAACACAAATACTTGCCGCTATGAATTTTCCTTCTTTTTCTGATTATATAATACATCCAATATAACATTATTTAATATGCCCTTCCATTTTCAAAACGATAGAATGAGATTTGATGGAGAATTCACAATACGTTCTTACAAGTCAAAGTCCACGAATCAGCCCTCATGTTGGGTCGTTAGAATTCTATTGAACGACGCGGTTATAGGAATCAATAAAATATACCGTGGATTGCATGACTGTGTCATGATGAATAGTATACGTGTCACAATCAGCGTAGATTTCACTGTCGTTCCACTGAAATTTCAGCTGGTGAATTTCTGTCTTCGTTTCGTATATACTGTGACAGAATAGACTTTCTCAATATATTTCACCTATTTTATTTCTCATTCTGTCGGAATTGCTATGAATCAGCTTTGATTGCTCTTGTTATTTGCATAGCTTAATATCCTGTTATGGTTTCCTTTGATTAAAAATACGAGCACAGAAATCTCCACACACTGTCAGAAGCAAAAGCAAGCACACGCGCATGCACACACACAGATGCGTGGCTGTGTGGAACGAAGCTTGTTTTCCAAACAGATGGTTTCTGGTGCAGTCCAATGCGTGGAAACATGGGAAAGTGTCATCTAATATAGTATCAGGCAAACTAGACCAGTGTACGTGGATTTCATAGATGGAAACTGAAACACATATTCCTATGTGTGTATCTGTGTGTCTGTCTTTGTCCCACCGCCACCACTTGACAACTGGTGCTGGTGTGTTTACGTTCCCGTAACCAGTGATTCGGCAAAAGCGACCCGATAGAATAAGTACAGGCTTATAAAAAGTGCTGGGGTCGATACATTCAACTAAAAATTCTTTAAAGCGGAGCACCAATATGACCGCAGTCTAATGACTGAACCGACTATATGTGTGTATGTATGTATGTATGTATGTATGTATGTATCTATCTATCTATCTATATATATATATATATATATATATATATATATATATTGTTTCTGCTTCGTGTAGAAATCTAGTAGAGCGGGGTCACAATCAATGGTTTAAACTTGGGAGCCATTTATTTTCTACTCATAGGTTACACTGTACACGTGTACCGTGTGTACATACAAGTGTACGGTAGAAAAATCTTTGTCAGCTCATCATTATAGAAGCAGAAAAAAACTGGTCAGATGATACAAATTCATGTTCACAGTAACATGAAATAACCAAAAAAAAAAAAAAAAACATTTAGGGATGACAGCAGCTTTTCCGAGATATAGATGGACAAAAATGACACTACCAGCCTGTCCGAAAACAAAAGCAACCTCGATCAGAGATACAAACTGAAGTGACCCACTTCCGACAAGTTGTAAGACTAAGATTTATCGTTGGAGATAACACTCCGCCACCCCCACAAACCATGGGGACCTTACAGATAATTACTAATGGTAATATGTATATTGACTCTACAGATAACAAACATACTGCAACTGTACAACTATCTACTCAGATGCTCACCAACACCCTCAAGTTAAATGATTTTGTTAGTCGGTCGCTCTAATTGACTAGACATAGTTTTGAACTTAACAGATATAACACTTTCATACCATTATTCACTCTAATCCGTACAATTGGCATGTGTGTAAATGAATCAGTACTAGGAGACATAGCATTTGACACACTACTATCCTGATTTGGTGTATTTTCATTTACATCAATGTACATGGTGTGTTTTTTACCACAACCTACCACACTACAGACAGTTTCCTACAGGATTCTGTATCGTGACTGGATAAAAGGCAATTATGACAGAAATTGCGTTCCATGACAAGGGCTAATCTGTCTTTAGGTGTCATTCTCTGAAACATTTGGCTATGGAACAATCGACGGTGTTCATTACAGAACACACACGCTGGTTCTGGACGCTCATAAGAACCAGCATGGCGTAAATGTCTCTGTGACTCGCTTGTAGTAGTAGCAATATTTGATGCCTGATCATAATGTCTCTTTCTCATCATTGTGCCATAGACTGGGTCATTCACATCTGACAGAGCTTTAGCAGCGAACTCTGCCAGAAAATTCAATTTACGATAATCTCCCTTGGAACGTTAATTTTCAGGAGCACGTTTCTTCCACTTAATTTTAAAATAAGGTTAAAACGGCTAACAATGTTCAAAATGTTAAATTGTAAATTCACTCTTTGAAGTAGGTTTGGCTTTGTGAAAAGCATCTCATAATTTTTCAGATCGTCCGCTAGATTCTGCGACTTATGTGGCGTTTTCACTGATTTCTTTGCTTCAGATTATCGAGGAATTCCTCGGTTACCAAGTAGGAATTGCCAAAAAATAATTTTTCAAGAATAGTGAATGCTTGTTGATATCCTGCCTCACCGCCAAATAAGAGACAACCCCTGATAGCATCTCTTACGGACTTTGTGTATACTGAATTAAACATGTTACTTTCAAATCATTATCTATACAAATCGAATCAACGTTGAGTTGAAATGGTTTAACCAATTCATGATACATGAGCGGATCGCACTTGAAAGTTTACAACCCTACGTTTGGCATTTGTAAGCTTGTAAGTAACTCTCTGATTTCAACATGGCTTTCATCAATTACACTTTCTAAAATTTTGGGCTTCGTATCTTTGAATGCATATTTTATCGTTTATAAAATATTCACATAGTCGGCTTGCACACTGTAGAAATACTTTTCACTTTCGTCAGCCTCATCTTCATCTAGTATTTCATGAAATGCGTTTTCAGCCTCTGAATCTTTTGCACAGGTGCATTATTTTTTCGTTGCTCGTCAAGAGTATTTAAAGTGTCTTCTGCAATGCATTGTTTTACATAATTTACTTCAAATGTCATGGGTCTCTTAGTCAATGCCCTTTCTGTTTTGAAATCCGCCATTGTAAAGCTTATGCTATTCTGACGAATCCCTAGCATAAATTCACTTTCCAACTTCTTTTCAACAACTGGGAAGTCCTCTTCAAAGGTTTTTCGTTTATTCTTTTTTTTTTCTGTTGTTGCTACTTCGTATAGAAATCTAGGCGAGGGTGAAGGGGGGGGGGGTCACAATCCCCACTGTGATAACAAACAATGGCTAAAACTTTGGATCTATTTATTTTCTGCTCATTCGTTACAATGGGCACGTGTACCGTGCGTACATACAAGAGTACGGTAGAAAAACTTTGTCGACTCATCGTTATAGAAATAGCAAAAAATTTGTTACACTGTACAAAGTCACGTTAACAATAACTCGCCAAAAAGATTAAAATAACAATCAGGGATGACAGCGGGTTTTCGAGATATAGATGAACAAAAAAGTCACCCGGAAAGCAAAAACAACCTCGATCACAGATAGGAACCGTAAGTCCAGCGTAAGAATCATTCCAAATCAATTCCCTTTGCATAATTTTATTCAACATGTAAATAAGTGAAAACGTATGGCTTTGTGGTCAGTGCATTCGGATCACGATCGTACCGTCGGGAGTTAGATCCCGGCGAAACTTTGTTTCCTTGAGCAAGACACTTTAATACACATTGCTCCAGTCCACTCAGCTGCAAAACATTATTTGCACCTGTAAGTGAAAGAGCCAGCCTAATCACATTCTGTTGTTGCACTGAATCTGCTTGCGAGTTTCGCCTGCCTGTGAATTGCGCAGCCACTTGCATGTTAATTTCAAGAGCTGGCTATTCCAGTGATCGGATCAACAATAACACCCACCGTCGTAACCGACGGTGTACCATTATAACAATGAAAGGTTTGGTTGAGCGAGTTAGTTTTTGAAGGTAGACTCTCATTTCATCTGTTCGAATTCTGTAAAATATACTGCCATCGCATAAACAAATCTACCAGCACACTGCTCTTTCATGGAATTTGAAAAACAGCGAAGCAGCATGTCGATTCATAATTTTCCTATAATCTTAGTGTATGAATAGATTTAACTTTGTTAGCATTACAAGTCTCCTGATGTATTAACGCGGCCAGCTGCTAGAATCGTTAGCACGATGGGGAAAATGCTTTGCGGCATTTCATCCGTCTGAGTTCAAATTCCGCTAAGGTCTGCTTTGCCTTTTATTCTTTCAAGTTAGATGAAATAAGAACTAATTGAGCAATAGGCTCGATTTACTCGATTTGGCCCCTCTCCCAAACCTGCTGGCCTTGTGGCAAAATTTGAAACCAATATACAATGAAATATGTGAGTTCTACAATAGCTCGTATGAATAAATATTATTTCCAAATTTTGAGGAAGAAATTAATGAAATTAGTATCATCTTAATTGCACCATGATCAGCATCACCTGAACTGCGAAATGTCGACAACAAAAGTTACTATATTAATATAAGAGTCCTCTGAACTCACCATCAGAAAATGGGCCACGTTCCTGTTCTCCATGCCTTATATATAGATTAAATATAATTTACATAAAAATAATTGTAATTTCTGAGTCAACAATCAGCATAAGATATATATTTGTTTATTTTTATTATTTTTCTGGACGTGTATATATATATATATTTTTTTTATCAATCCTGAAAAGTACAGAATTCAAAGTCGATCACAATAACTTCTTATCTTACAATTTAAAGAAAGCTAAGAAAATAACCGTAGAGATTCGGTCTCCATTCTACCAATACTAATGAATTGGAAGATTTTAGAATTTAATTCATTAAAAATATAACTAAACATATGTAGATCGACATACGTCAAGCGGTGTTGCACCGGTCTAGTTGCATACAATGAATAGGATGGGAGAAAATTCTTTATCCTGGATGAAGCGTTGTAAATGGTATCGACATACGGTCTTTTTATAACTCTATACTGGAATAACTTTTTATTAGAAGTATTTCTGAGAGAGTTCAATTAGTTAAAGTGCAGCTGAAGTAAATAATATATAATATAGAAACGCTCATTTTATCAAAACAGATCTATCGATAATCTAGTTATATATATATATATATATATATATATATATATACCACACACACACACACACACACACAAAGTATATATGTGTGTATTATCTTTATTCTATCATGTGGCTTTAAAACATATTTTCTAATGTAGTCTGAGATACGACGTTTGCTTAAACGTGGTCTTTCAGAGTTCATATATTAAAGTCAATAAATAAAGAGTTGTATGAATTAAAATACTCCTATGTTATAATAAGTAAAAATACGTTAGTCTTATACACAAGATTCCACACAGGCTTCTATGTGCATAAGTACAAAAAATAAACACACACACGCACACTGAGACACATAGCACAATGGCCGCGCTGAGATACACTGATATTAAAGTCAGATGTTTCTTAAGCGATTGAATTCTAATAAATCGCCATCCAATAAAATTCCCGTTATTTACTTATGATAAGTAAACATCTCAACAAGTCTATCCAGACACATACACATTCAGACATATATACCCACCCGTACATACCAACGCACATATCTATTTTCTAACCGAAAACAGATATGTGTATGCAAGCGTGTATGCGTTTGTCTGTGCGGATTCTTCGTTTTTTTTTTGTGTCGGTGTGAAAGTGAGCGTCTATATGAGTGCTTCAAGACAGTCAGACAACAAGAACGTTAAATATACAAAACAAATATATATGAAATTAAAACCAACTTCGCCATCTGACTTTTCAATATCCAAGCTTGAATACAATCAATTAAACTAAAGTACAGTGTATATATTAGTCTGAACACGTAACATGATTTACATCCTCATGTCTCTGCTATACGTTATGTTTATTTTATTCATTCTAGTTGTTGTTATACTTCTAGATTAATCATAAAGCAACTGCTTCATATCTGTAATTCAAATACCGTATCTTCTCAAGTCAAATAAATTTGGTAAAGAAAGTAAATTTCATAAATTCAAGAAAACTTGTCTGGTTCTGTGAGTTAACAAGCGTTTATGAATAACTCAGAGGAAATGAAATGTGCTCATTTTGATAAGTAGTTTATAGTTTAATTACATATTTACTAACTCACTTCATCCCCCATTCGTTCTTCATTCATTTACTTTTTTGTGGGGATGGATGAAGTCGATCTTTATTGTATGTAATTCCCAATTTTTAATTCGTTTTATCATTTAAATAGTTTAATTCATTCGAGTGAAATTATTTTGGTGCAGAGACCTCAAGGGTTTAGATAAATATATTGCTTACGTTAGTTATCCATGTGGGCTTCCTATGGCACCGATCTGGCGGTATCATTAGCACGTCTAAACTAGCTTTTTGTTTTTTTCTCTCATTTTGATTTTTACTTTTGATTTACGTTCTGAGTTCAAATTTCACCGTGAATAATCATGTTTTGCTTTTTCGGGGTCAACAATATAAGTATAACATGATTGTTAGGTAATTTTGTTTTTTTTTTTGGGGGGGGGTATCGTTCATCAGAAGGTCAAAGAAGAGGATATTTGCGGGAGGTTATGCATTCTGAGATACTGCGAATGTGATGGATCTGAGTCATCAGTAACGAGATAAATGTCATGCCTCCTCACCGGGCTTTAACCTCTATGCTGTTTTCTACAAAGAGGTGTTATAGAATGATGTCAGACGGAGTATGCAACAGAAGGTCATACACCTTCGAAGAAGACTGTACCGTCACACAAAGCGACGCAAGCAAAGACTGGATGCATGTCAATCTCCATGATTTTATTCTCACAGAAACATGGCCTCCTGGTTGACCATACCTCAATCCACTGGACAATTACGTATTGGGAGTAGTCACGAGAAATATCAATCAGCATCAATCAGCATCCTATAACACCATACAACCTCTCAAGTCCGCAATAACGAACACAATACCGAAAAATTGATAAAAATAAATTGATTCGGGAATGTCAACGCTTCGAACCCCGTACTGAAGCAGACATTAATACTAACGGTGGGATCATCAACTAAATGAGAAAAAGGGTTTCCCAATTTGTTTTCAGATGCAGCTTTTCTTTGATGACCTATGCGCCTTTAAATTCATACAAATGACCTCAAAACGCACACCATGGAAATATGATGGGGTTTGTTTTCAGTTTCCGTCCAACAAATTCACTCACATGGCTTTGATGGAAAATTTGGAAGACCTCTGGTCTGTGCCACGTAAAGAAACCGAATCAGAGACCAAATGGTTGTAAAGCAAGCTCATTATCACCCAACCATGACTATGTGTATATTAATGTTCCTATAAATATGCAACACCTTTTAAACAATATTCCAGGGATATCTTATACTTATTTTCTGGAGAATTTGCAATGTACATGTTATTGGAAAGTGGCCAAATAAAGTACTGATCGAACTGTTGACGATGAGTTCAAATGTTCCCTTAGCACTAATGTAATTAACATAGTTGCCGAATTAGTGATGGCGGAGGTTGTTCTTTTGGTTGTAGTATGGTTAAACCCATGATTCATTTTATAACATTATTTTTTCGTCATTGCATAATTACCTCTAGTTAGCATATATAATGCCGAGATCATTAAATATGATAATACTAAGTTAAGTATTGATTTTTCTTCGAGCGGATAACTTCTCTGAATTATTAACTCGCTAATCATTATTTTTTTTTTCTACATCGACTCAAATAAAATCTTGAATATTTACTTCGTAGTTCATTCAAAACTTTTTCAGTAGGTGAGCTATGAAGTTATATTTTTTCTCAAGCTAGAGTTATCTGGAGTTATCTTCCGTTCTTAGAATAATATTAAATGGATATACAAGAAAAAAAAACTTTGATATAATACAATTTCTGGCGGATTAATCCTTTATAGACAATGTTTTTTTATTGGTTCACGAATTAAATACGCTGAAACTAAATTTAATACGTTCAAAAAATTACTCGGAGGCAAGAAGAGCTTTCCAAGACGATTCTATTAAGTTAATGTCTGTATGTTTAATTTAATTCCCATTCGAATACTAAATGAAAATAATTGTGTTGCATGGAAGTAACGGTATCAGTAAATGACTAACAATATTTTTATGTTCTAGTAACAACTGGAATCGGTTTAATTGATGTTTAGGTTTCACGAGGCAACCTTTTCGAAACAAATACTCGTTATATACAGCATTATAGTTGGAAGCATTAGAAATAGAAGTCTGTATATTGAACGAAAACTGGAGTATAACAGTAACATGACTTACAAATGTTGCATTCAGACAGGTGATTTAGAGATATCGTATAGACAATATATACATCCACAAGAAGCAGCACATAATTTTAACATACAGATAGTATTAATTATAATTGCAAATAGTTAATCTAATTATTGTTTGCTAATCGTTTGCCATTATAAGCAATAAGTGCGCTTTGCAAGAGATTGATATCATATTAAGTTGCATTGTGGAAATTTGATGCAAGTATGGCTAACGTTACACACTGTAGGTCTTTTACGATAGGTATGCGGCTTTTATTTATTTTTTTTTTTGCTTTAAGTGTAGTTTTTCCATGAGCAATAACCATCGTAAATTTATTTATACTGAACCAATGCATGAAGAGAACCTTTCAAGTGTCAGCTTACATTTTGTTTTCGTCCTACTATACAATAGACCGCATCAAAACTGTTTGTTTAATTTTAGGGAACTGACAATATGCTTCATGCAAGTAAAAATCGATTGATTCTAGGTTTTATTTCTCCCATTGGAACAAAGCCAATGCAAAACATTCATACGTTCCCAAACAAGTTAATTAGCATCATAAGTGATGTTAATTGGAATCAAGCAGGAATCGAAACAGTGCAGTGATATAAAGTGTAAAATAAAATTAAAAAAAAAAATACGAATTTCAATAGATTTCTCCCTTAACACTACAAGCCTCGTCCCACTATTACAAATATTGATTTCTTATTTGGTACCTACTTTCTCGATATCATAATTATGACAGAAACAAGACGAATCAAGCTTTTATACTGGAAATGTAAAGAGAAGTGAATAAGATTTTTTGAACAATTTAGTCCGGTGATCCAATATTTGAGCAATAGCAAGTAACATTTGATAATGAATACAACTAGCGTTGACTGAAGCACGTATATGATCGAGTACATCAAACTTAGTAGTACACATAGTGCATATACATACATGCTTATATAAGCATAGAAATGTATGTCTGTGTTTGTGTGTGTATATATATGTGTATCCGTGTATGCATATACAGAAGTATATGAACTTTTACATGTATATATATAAATATATATGTATGCACATACGTGGAGGCGCAACGTCCCATTGGTTAGGACAGCAGACTCATGGTCATAGGATCGCGGTTTCGATTCCCAGACCGGGCGTTGTGAGTGTTTATTGATCGAAAACACCTAAAGCTCCACGAGGCTCCGGCAAGGGATGGTGGTGAACCCTGATGTACTCTTTCACCACAACTTTCTCTCAATCTTTCTTCCTGTTTCTGTTGTGCCTGTAATTCAAAGGGTCAGCCTTGTTACACTGTGTCACGCTGAATATCCCCGAATACTACGTTAATGGTACACGTGTGTGTGGAGTGCTCAGCCACTTGCACGTTAATTTCACAAGTAGGCTGTTCCATTGATCAGATCAACTAGAACATTCGACGACGTAAGCGACGGAGTGTCAACAACAATATATACACAAACATATACTGTGTATGTATATATATATATATATATATATATATATATATAATGTGCGTGTGTGTGTGTGTGTGTGTTCTCGTGCTTATATGTGTGTGTGCCCGTGTGCGTAGTGTGTGTGTATAACTGCATGTCTACCTATTTAACAATCTACCTACCTATATATGCATAAATATTGGTCCTGACTTTCGTGGTACCGATAAGAATATCCAGCACAGGGATTTCAGCTGTGTGTCATCAATCCAGTTTGTGTAATGTTATGTCGCAAGTCGGCGAGCTGGCAGAAACATTAGCACGCAGGGCGAAATGCTTAGCAGTATTTCGTCTGTCTTTACATTCTGAGTTCAAATTCCGCCGAGGTCGACTTTGCCTTTCATCCTTTCGCGGTCGATAAATTAAGTACTAGTTGCGTACTGGGGTCGATCTAATCGACTGGCCAGCTTCCCTAAAATTCTCAGGCCTTGTGCTTAGAATAGAAAAGGATATATGTTATGTCGCTCTGTTTGTCTCCAGTCTTTAACAGCATGTTTTCATATCTGGTCTAGAGAATAAAACAAGCAATTTGATTAGGAAACAGTCGCTTACATCACTACATTCAATTGGCTGGTATTTATTATAAGAGCACTGAATGATATAGTTAAATGTTGAACCCTACGTAAATTAAAGATACGCAGCTAAATGCTGATATATGCCCTATTAATTTTGTGCCTATATCATATTAGAATCTTTTGTAAATATTTACGAGAGAGACCACTGGACAATCCTTGCTTTACATAGTTCAATATTTATATTATACTAGCAAAGGCAGCCGGCGTTGCTCGGGAATGAAATTGTTGCTTATATACTTGAAGAAAAAAAATCAAAATATGCTGTATAGAAATTTGAGGACATTCTGTAGATGGACTCTCAGATGAATGATGGCTGGGCGCCTCTCATGAATGTGGAAAATTGAAGATGTGCCAAAAAGCCTCATTGGTAGTTGGAAACTTTTACGAAAATTAAAATGGGGATTAGATGAAAAAAATGATTTACGTGAATATCCTCACAAGAGTAATTGAAATAAATGGCTATTGTGGAACCCCCCACGCACGCGCGCGCGCATACATACGTGTGTCTTTGTAAATATGTTTGTATACATTTATGTATGTGTGTGTTTGTAAGAGACAGAGTGTGAGTGAGAGAGAGAGGTTTGTTGTCATATATACGTACATGCATAAATATCCATACATCTTTGGATGTATGCATATGACAACACAGCCCTTCACTCACTTACACTCTGTCTCTTACAAACACGCACGCGTGCGCATACACGTGTGTCTTTGTAAATGTGTTTGTATACATTTATGTATGTGTGTGTTTGTAAGAGACAGTGTGAGTGAGTTAAGGGGTGTGTGTGTGCGTGTGTATGTGTGTGAGACAGAGTGAGAGAGCGGTGTGTATGTAGTATTTACTCTCTCTCTCTCATACACACACACTCACACACAAAATAGAGAGTGAAGCTTGTTTGCTGTTGTTACGTCAATACCGGAAGTTGACATTGAGGAACCTTTTTAAAGAAGTGAATCTTAAATATAAAGCAATATTATTTATTTTTAATTAAAAAAATCAAATGAAGAGCCTAAGATTTATCGGAGGTCAAATTATTCACGCATCACAAGTAAGGAAGCATTTGGTGAAGTCGATTTCACGTGAAAAGCGATTACACACACATCTCTGCTTTTATATATAGTATAGATTATTATTATTTTTATATCCGTGAATCATTTGCATACTTAATATCACTCTTAGATTTCTTGTTAAATGAATCATTGATAAGATTCAGTAAGAAGAGGTGTTGAAATTCCACCGACTGTGTTCTTCTGTTCCGTGGTCAATTATATAAGTACCAATTGAGTACTAGTATTCGACTAGTCCTTCCACCAAATTTTCTGGTCCTGTGCCTACAATTGAAAGCCTATGTTTGTTTCAAATTTTGGCATGAGACCAACAGTTTCGGAGGAGGAGCTGCATGATTTGATCGACCCCACTGCTCACCCGGTCTTGTATTTATCGACCCCGAACGGCAATTGATCTCAGTATAAATAGACGGAAAAAATGCCACTAAGCATTTTGCCCGGCGTGCTAAAGATAGTACCAACTCATTGCTTTGTTGAAAGGATATATTGAAAGTAAGTCTGGTGCGAGGTCCAGGAAGAAAAGGCAATGTTGCTGCATCACCTGAAATTGTCTTTTAGATTGTAATTGAAGCGCAAGAGTGGCCTTCAAACTGACCTTCTTGTTGGGAATTGGCCAAAGACAAGTAGCGTCCGAATTCTGATATCCCTCATACGTGAGAGATAACCTTTCAATCTAAGGTGTATTTTGATGAGGATAGCTTAAATACCTTAAATGTTGCATCTTGTTCGTACCTCACTGTTACGAACATGGTTTTATGTTGGAGATAGTACTCAAGTATCACATACGAAGAGTATCAAGCTGGTTGATGTGCATGTTCAGTTCGTCGGCGAATAAATTGTCAACCACACCGAGCTTGCTTGTTGACAAAGCTGATTGTTGGACATGTGTGTGTGTGTGTGTATGTGCACTCGCGTGTATGCGTGTGTATGTGACTTGTGTCTGTCTTTGCCCCGTCTCCAGCGATGGCAAGCGATGTTGCTTGTGTGTTTATAACCCTGTAACTTAAAGATTCGGCGAAAGCGACCAAGAGATCAGGATACGGGGACCGATTTACTTGGCTAAAATTTGTCAAGCCGGTGCTCCAGCATGACTGCAGTCTAATGATTGAAAAAAAGTAAAAAAGAATAAAAGGAAGTTGATTTGATCTCAGACTGTTGCTGTGAATATGAATCATTTACATGTTAGTAGATCCTTTTCACACGTCTAAACAGGTAAGGTAGAAAGAAAAAATCTAATTTCGCTCTTCACTTATTTTATGAGTACCTCGTTTCTTTCATTTATTGACATTGTCACTCATATTCAATGCATCCTTCTCTTTAAAAGTTATTCGCGACATAGCGAAAAGAAAACAGAGGAACACATGAATGAATCTAATTAGGATACACAACTTCGCAGGCGACAAATTTGTAGCTTCACTTGCATACCGTGGAATCCATACTATCTGTCACGTATGAATATATAAAATGAAATATAACACTTTAAATACAGCCTCTGCTCTAAATGCAGCACAGTTCTATATTTAAGAGATGAGGAAATATGTACATTATTTATATTTACATTTGACGGATATTTGTCCACATCTGGTTTCTGGTTAACACAACGTTTCGGCTGATATACACTTCAGCCTTCATCAGGTGTCTTGGGAAAATTGCCCACGGGCATATGATATACTGGTTAAGAGCGCGGGCTAGTAACCCCAACATTCCGAGTTCGACTCCTGGCAGTAACCTGAATAATAATAACAACAACAACATCGAAAAATACCTCAGGAATGAGAACCCAGGTTCGAAATTTCCCCGAGACACCTGATGAAGGCTGGAGGATATACAGCCAAAACGTTGTGTTAACAGCAAGCAAGATGAGGTCAAATATACGTCAAATGTAAATAATTTAAATGCAGTATCTGTGAATGAAATGTACGATTTAAAAAAGAAAAATTAGTAAAAGTGAAAAATAACGCTAATTCAGCAATGTTTACTGTGAAATATAAGCGAACAAGTAACGACCTGTCAAACACGTTAGAATACTCCCAAATAGTCTCCCTTGGTTTCAGAGAAGTCGATTAATAGATCTCAGTTTTAATACATACAGCAGATTGTGGAAATTGTAAAGATAATTTATGAATACATTGTATAATAGTTCCCATAATAAAATGTTTATTTTTTCCTTCTTTTCTCAGGACGAAATGTTTATCATAATAATTGCTTCTTCAGGCAGAGGTTTCATTTAATCTAGCGGTACCGTAAGTAAAGAGGAAAAAATTAAATACATGAACACAGAAAACAGTAAGCAAAAAGATGCCTATAAAAGTTATCTCAGTTAATTAATCATTGCGCCAACTAAATGTATTCCATTATTAATTTATTTCGCGATAGGGAGCTTAGAGCATGTTAATTCCTGTATTCCTTTTACAACAATGTATTCGTTGATATTTATTCTTTCTCATTATATGTAACTTGTTCTAATTTCTTTCGTGTTTCACAAATTTTTTCTATGTATCTCATTATTTCCGTGTCTATCTCACCTACACACAAGGTTGCTCACACAAGCATATATAATATTGAAACACTCTCAGTGGTACGGTCTCTCTAGGAGTCCCGCGATATATATGTCTTCATGTATTTAGGTGCGTATGTATGTGTATGTGTATGTGCATGTTTATACACACACACACACTCACACATATTTATATAAATATGAATGTGTATATATATATATATATATATATATATGTATATATGTATATACATATAGGTATATACTCTTTTTTACTTGTTTCAGTCATTTGACTGCGGCCATGCTGGAGTACCGCCTTTAGTCGAGCAAACCGACCCCAGGACTTATTCTTTGTGAGCCCAGTACTTATTCTATCGGCCTATTTGGTCAAACCGCTGGATTACGGGGACGTAAACACGCCACCATCAGTTGTCAAGAGAGGTTGTGGTGGTGGTGGGGGGCAACACAGACACACGAACATATATATATATATATATATACATATATATAAACAAAAGTAAATGAGTATATGCATATATACGTACAGGTATGTGCATACCGACATCCACCTGTATGTATAGGTGCATATCTGGGTACAGGACATTGCAAACAAACGTAGACGAGAACACACGAGCCACATAGAGAACATTCTACTTCATCAGCTACCCACGTTTTAACACCGGCGTTTCGACGAGCTTTATATACACACATATATACGACGGGCTTCTTTCAGTTTCCGTCTACCAAATCCACTCACAAGGCTTTGGTCGGCCCGAGGCTATAGTAGAAGACACTTGCCCAAGGTGACACGCAATGAGAATGAACCCAGAACTATGTGGTTGGTAAGCAAGCTACTTACCACATAGCGCCTACATATATATACACACATACAGGCACACACGCACAATATATACACGTATGTGTGTGTATATATATATATACATTTACGCATATAAAATACATATACATGTGTGTGTGTTTGTGTGTTATGAAAGTAAATCACGTAGATTCCAAACAGACAACAGTAAGAAATATTGTCTGGTGAGTTTAATTAACAAAAACTTCCTTAACCGAATTGAAGATCTCTAGATTAAATTAGCGGTGAATATTTCAGTAATAAACAACAGAAACCAATTAAGATGACACACAGGAGGACCATGTGGTTTTAATTATGAGTAAAATAATAACAAGTCTTCTCTTATATAAATACTAACTTGTAACGGGAAATATTAACATTGAATGAGAATTCGTATGATGTATGTCAGAGCTGCTGCTACTGCTGTTCGGAGAGTGTTAGCTAGGTGGTCGTCGGTTGAACTGCTAGAAATAGCAACTCTATATCCCTTAGAAAATGAAAACAAAAAGGCTAGCAAATGTGTGTTTGTGTGTGCGTGTGCGTGAGTGTATGTGTGTGTATGTCTGTGAATGTATGTGTATCTCCGTGTGTGTGTGTGTGTGTGTGTGTGTGTGTGTGTGTGTGTGTGTGCGTGCGTGCGCGTGCGTGCGCGCGCGCGTGAGCGTAGAGGTGCCAATTGGATAATGTCTAAAGTACACGCTGTCAACAAAAACAAAGGAAGATAAAGGAGAATGATTTTCTGATTAAAAATCAGAAGTGATTGCGGCTGATAACGCTGCCATAATTACTACTACTACTACTACTACTACTACTGCTGCTGCTGCTGCCACTACTACTACCACTACGGCCGCCGCTACCACCACCACCATCACTAGTACTACTACTACTACTACTGTTACTACTGCCACTACTACTACTACTACTACTACTACTACTACCACCACCACCGCCGCCGCCGCTACCACCACCACTACTACTACTAAAACTACTACTACTGTTACTACTACTACTACTACTACTACCACCACTACTACTACTAGTATTAGTACTACTACTACATTTTGTAAATAATATTTTCATATGTTGAGATTTTCAAACGAGTTATTATCTCAGGATATAGCAATGCGAAGAACTAGCAGAATCGTTAGCGTCCCGTGGAAAATGCTTAACGGCATTTTGTCCGTCTTTGAGCTCTGAGTTCAATTCCTCCCGAGGCCGACTTTGCTTTCATACTCTCTGGATAGATGAAATAAGTACTAGTTGATCCCTGGGGTTCATATACTCGACTTACCCCCGCCCCGAAATTCCTAGCTTCATGCCAAAATTTGAAGCCAATATCCGGAGAGAGAGGAGATATCATTTTTGATGCAAAGGGAAGGAACGCAGCGTAAGTAATTCCTGAGTTTTAACAAGAAAAGAAACAAAAAAAATATTACTAGATATCGTTCGATTCTTAATAGCAATTCTTCTATGTTTATATGAATATACTTAAGGTAGTATTCACTATCGACAGGATGGCCAAGTTCAATTGATTCTATTCACATCAGGTGTCTCCTGCTTAGGATTGCTTTTGTTCAAAAGAGTTCTCATTGTGATATAGGCAGTTTATCCGCAACAATTTCAATGTCTCTTTTACAAAGACTTGGAGAATGCTGAAATTTTTTCAGTGTTATGTCTTACTATATGATGAAAATCTTACAAGTTCAATCAGTGATAGCATTTTCGATATAAGAAAATAAAAAAAATGATCTTCGCTGCATAGATATGTACGAGGAGAACGTCTGTGAAATTTTCCATTTATTGTTCTATAGTTACTCATCTATTCTAGAAGCACAACAGTTCTGTCATACTTCTTACGTTAAACGGGCAAAGGTAAGATTATCGGGGAAAGTATTTAAAATTCTCTTAAACTACCAAGGTTAGAGACTATATATGCTACTCTATACATATACCACCTATAGAATCTGCGGCGTGTTGTTTGCGTTCGAAATATATATGTATATATAGGAGTAAATGTAAGGACAAACAAGTTAGGCAAGTCGATATACAAAAACTATTATATTCATTTAATACAAAAAATGTGCATATGTCTACATGTAACACTTTTATTCAACGCCTTTAATACCTCATACCGTTTCTATTCTGTGTAAGTCGTGCCTTTTTATGAGTCCAACAGCTATTTCTGGGGGCTTAGTGTTCCAAAATAGTGATTGAAAATTGATTCCATCTTCAGATAATACCAGCCCTCGTCTTAAGGGAAGAATTTTACATTTGAGCTGTTGACAGAATGAGGATTAAAGATGGAATTCCATGTTACAGAAGTTGCAGACGTTATATGCGCTTGGCTTGGAATGTTTGCTTCTCCCTTCATATTCACTCAACCTTGGTCCATCACATTTCTACCTGTTTCGGTCTCAGCAAGATTCATCGAATAGACACACTTTTAGCTCTATAGATGATGTAAAAATTCAGCTGCAAGTATTTTTCACCGGTGGAGACTGGAAATTCTGTAAGCAAGAATTAATGCATCACGTACAAGATTGCAGATGATACGGAAAATAATAGCAATAATATTTCATTGAATAAATAGTTTTCTATTTAAAACATGTCTTATTGTTCCATAATAAAAAAAAAAAAAACGAATGTTTTTGGCAACCCAGTTCATACGACCATACAAGGTTGAGTAAATCAGGAACGTCACATACACATATGCATCTATATAGGAAAGGAATATGCATATACAATCTTGTATACAATTCTTATTCAAACATACGCTGGCGGGCACTCATTTTCGTTAAGTACATTGTGCAACCATTCAGAGTTTATTGTAAAACGTGTTGCCAGATCCCAAAAGCAGTAGTAGCCGAAGTAATGTTGGTTTTCATTAAGCTAGTTTATGCGATTTAATTATTAAGTGTTTGTAAGAATGCTACAAAGGCGCCGCATGCTACAATCCTCAGCAATTTACTTAAAATATAGTCAGTAAAATATCCACTGGAATGGAATAGTTGACCATTGAAATAATAACGTGTCGCGTTTCTTTATATTACATAAGAATTTCCGCACAATAAGGTTGCAGACATAACAAATCTAATCAAGTAACCAGCCTTTACCAATATCTTCACATGTTACAAATACCCGTGTGTAACATCAGCTAGTTTTATAACAAGTATTCTGAAAACTCGCCTTCACACACATAAACCCCAGTGATCAAATAGTGCTTATTGTATCGACTTCGAAAAGACGAAAGGCACCGTTGACACCGGCGGGATACGATCTCACAACGTAAAGGAAACTAGCTGCTCTATCTTTCAAGTAATATTGATTTAAAATTTTTGCAAAAGGCCATCAATTTCGGGCGAAGGAGAGTCAGTTGATTACAGCGGCTCCAGTATTCAATTACCACTTATATAATCGACCCTGCAAAGAAGAAAGACAAAGCCGGCACCGCATGTTGTTCGAACTGAGTAAATAAAAACAGACGAAATAACTTTAAGCATTTTTCTTGGCACGCTAACGATTCTGCCCAATCACTGCTCTGCCTTTGAAACAATACTGATTTCAAATTTTAGCATCAATTCAGTAATTTCGGAGTGGAGGGATCGAGTAGATTTTATCAAAACCCAATACTCAGTTGGTATTTATTTGATTGAACGTGCAAGGATGACAGGCAAAGTCAACCTCGGTCAGCTTCAATATAGTTTCTGCAAATCGAAATCTAGTAACGAAATATGGCTGCAACGATAGCTATCAATGAAATGTCATGAAGTGAAATCGAACTTCTATCATTTGCCATATAAGAGAACTTCTTAGCCAATTGGACAAGCTTCGTGAACATTAAATAATGACAACAATATCTCCTACATATACAAAGAGCGTTATATATTTGCATCTTTATTGAGGGGCTAAAAATAGGAAAAGCATCAACAACTGTTTTTTTTGTGTGAAGTTGCTTTGTGTTTAATGTTCAATATGGTCTATGCTGATATCCTCCTATCGCTCTACACACAGCTTTATTATATTCATAGAGGAACACACTTGGATAAACTTTCGTTATTAAGCGAAAAGAAAAACCAAGAAAGAGAAACAACTAGACATAAAATAGCATCTCTATCTATTGAATTACCCATATATAATAATTAAATGTACTACAATGTATTGTGACAGAATATATATATATATATATATATATATATATATATATAATGTGTGTGCGTGTACATATACACAAATTCACACCTATATATTATACTCACATAGATACGTATGTACATATGTATGTGCATATATGTGTGTGTGTATATATATATTTATGTATATATATATATATATATATATATATATATATATATATATACACGCACACATACCTACCTACCTACATACATACATATATATTCGTAGTTCATGCTGGGTGTCCATTGATTTCTGGTCAGCATTTGACGATGTAGTCTCCATATATATGTTTTCTCATTTCCCCTTTTCCCCCTCCGCGATTGCTATCGATATTCTTTTAAATACGTTTTGAATACAGACGAGAAAACAATATTTTTTCTAGGCGTGGATATACTACGCGTACACCGACACACTTACAGACCAAAGAACACAAGTAGCTAATACCAAAAGACACAGACATAAACCAATATAAATATACATACAGACATGCATATATATCTAGGTCTATGTACATATATATATATATATATATATGTACAAAGATGTTTATGTATACATACACTCTGTATTTGTACAAGTACTTTCATTGAGATATATTTATTTCCTCGTTTATATTGATATTGCATAAATTTTAATGTGCCTAGAAAATAATCTGTCCGTTTGAAAGACATATCATAGCGATAGTTGCGTCTCCTTACTGCCAAATATATGATCCATTATTTGGCAAATGTTTCATAGTACTGCTATAAATGTATGCATCGTTTATTTTTTAATTGTCAAAGTAGTTTATAAATGAAGTTGGAATGCTAGCCAAATGGATAAATTGTCGGACTAAATGGCGAACGTTTCACATTTATTTCCCAATCATTTTCCTACATGAAAGCGATTCTCCAGAATGGCTCTCGTTGTGATTTGCTAAAACGATCTAAAGAGCATACTGAGAAATTAATTATCGGCATGTCTAGTTTTGTCTTTGTGGTCGTTATTGACTGCTGGTAAATCATCCTTGCTTGTAGAAATATACAAGAAAAAAGGCATTTCTAAGCAAGATCATCCAGTCATTCTTTCGAGCATTGCCTATGTAAGACTTCACCAGTCAACGACCTCCACCGGCTAATTACACACTCACACACACACGCCTCACACACACACACACCTCACACACACACACAGATGCGCACACAGAC
>NC_142948.1:14215140-14232640 GCF_046866305.1 Octopus bimaculoides | reverse complement strand
CTGTGGACTTTCGGGCTGGAGTCTATGCACAATTTCCAGAAATCCCTCGCCTTTCATCACTACCGGTGGAGCTCCCCCAGTTCGGGACAAACTGTACAGGCATGGAACAGATGTCAAACAGACCTGTTCCAGATGTGAGCAGGACGATGAAACCATTCTCTGTACACTTACCTAGCATGGCTGACTAGTGAACATTTGTCGAGCAGCTGTTGTGAAATGCATGTCGGAACCGCTTATCGACCGAATCCATCTTTTGATGGGAAGACCGTGGTTGAAACAACTGGTGACGGATAATTTCCTGTTTGGCGAAGCTATCATCAATTTGTTGAAGTCTCACTTAAAAAGAGTGATGGATGTTGAAATGTGTGTGAATGTGACGCAGATGGCCCGTGTGATTGGACCTACGATGACCACATAGCTGAATACCGGAAGGTTTGGAAAGAAGACAGACAGCTGCCTTAATAGTCAGTTGACCAGGATATGTCTCGTTCGATTGTACCCCTGGGTGGAAATTTTCCCCATTTTGGGGAATTGTATTGTTTAAATGATATTATGTTTGTAATTGCTACTCTTTTTAGTGTACTCAGGTATTTTTGTGCTAAACCCCTATTCAGCCCTTGTCTTTTTACACTCATTTTGTGTTATATGTCCTGCCCTTTTATCCAATGAAGAAACGATTGTCGATATATCCTTTCCTACTCTAGGCACAAAGCCCGATATTTTGAGGAGGAGGGCTAGACGATTAGATCGGCCCCAGTGCGCAACTGGTACTTAATTTATTGACCTCCAAAGGACGAAGGTCAAAGTCGACCTCGGCGGAATTTGAACTTGGCACGTAAAGACAGACATAATATCGCTAAGCATTTCGCCCGGCGCACTAACGACTCTGCCAGCTCGCCGTCTAAGATTGTGCATATATCATGCACGTACAGTAAATGGTTATTTAAGCATATATAATTGGTAGTATATATATTTCTATAACCCTCTATATTACATGTATATATATTCAAATCAAAGAATAAAAGACTAAATGTATAATTGTTTATGATGTAGGCTTTGCGTGGTGAAGAGCGCGCGTGCGTGACTGTGTAATTGTGTATGTATCTGTGTACGTGTGTGTGTTTACATATATGAATTTTGTTTGTGTTTGTTTGTGCATTATGTATGTGTGTGAGTATTTGTGTCCGTCTAATACACGATGGCCCCCAAACATGCGCACTGAGAGACGAAATGAACACAGCCCCGACAACGGACAGAATCAACATCCATTGACAAGGTTACCAAAGCAACAAAAATGTTGGTAAAAATATATAAATAATAAATAAGTGGAAATTGAAGTGCTGATTGCGTTAGATATTAGGTTTGTATAACTCCTCACACACAATTATTTTTCTCAAAACATTTAGAAAATTCCCTCCATACTTTACAATTTGAACACATTGATATGGTAACAACCACACACCTTTCTAGTCTAATATGAAATAACATCATATCTAAATTAAATGTTAATTGCCAATTTTTTTAATTACGGTTTCTCATTTCACTATTTATAGTGGTAGCAAGAAGTTATCCATTATAATTTTCTATATCTCTTTGCTTATATTTCCATTTTTATTTTTAATTTGTTTTTGTTCTGATTTTATTTTTACTTTGCTTTTGTTTTATCTACCTGTGCAATTAGCTCTAAGTATCCTTCTCAAGAATTAGATCTTAGCCTTACTAGTGCAGTTGTAGCAGTGATATCTTAGTTCTGTCATTTAGGATTATATTATAGTCTTAGCTTTATAGTTATTTCTCCTGTTATAGTTTATTTATATTCCTCGATTACTAGTTTCAACCAATAATGTTAACTGTTTACACTTATATGATTTGATGGCAGCTAAATAGATTTTGATACGTCAGGATTAAAATAATTAGTATACGCTATCTGCGATTTCGCTTATATGTTTCCAAACACTAATCTCTGACGGCCCGCTACAAACCGTAAGGAGGCTGTAGGATAAAAAATTTCTTTATTAGTGAAAAATCAAGATTCTTCTGTGTCTGCCCTACGTATACGTTCTGTAGTATTAAATGCAATTTAATAACGATGGTAGGTTGCGTGCCGTCGATTATTCTTTCACCCTCTTGGATGATGTGTGTGTTTTGCTAATAATAGTATTGGTGATGGCAATGATGCGACCCTGATGAGATGGAGTATCCAGAAATTTGTAATATGTTGTAATTTGTTACAATATTTTACGAGACATCTTATGATGTGGTTTATTTTTCCGGGATACCCTATTGAAATGTGCATAGGTTTGGCTTATTGTGGTTGTTTCTGTTATTATAATTGTTGCTGCAATAAAGTATCTTCAATGCATTGATTTTGAGCTCTATCCTTTAAGAGACATGTATACATATATATATATACAAAAACTCAACTGTGTGTTTTTGGCTAAGACTGTTAACAGATACTATATATTTTGTAAAATTTGTTTTATAAAAGTATATATTTAATATATATATATATATATATATATATATATATATATATATATACACACACAAATTTGCATGACGACCCTCAAATAGCTATGGGTAATCATATGCATACTTCAATGATAGACAGGGTATGTAAATTAACAATCTCATCCTGCATATGACTGACAATTAAAATCCAGAATTAGAAAGACAAATAAACAAGAAAAAACAAACGGATCAATAGGTACAGATGGAGGGTAAAAACATCTTAATTATAGAAATAGGGAGAGAAAAAGCAAACAGAAATGTAGTCTTATATTTTTGTGTGAGCATAGTATTTCATTTCATCCGAACTCTATTCACTATTTACATAACTCTTAAGAACTAGAAGTAATTGATTTAGTAAAGGTGAAGGTTTTAATTAGTAGAGGTTTAGCAATGGGAGTTTAATAATCTCTGGCAGCAAATTGTTGGAATTTAATGTTTAACTTATTGGGAAGGTCTTTAATCTACTTAATTACAGCTTCTGAATTTTTCAATAAGTTGGATTGGGAGGCTATCTCCTTAAATTTAGATAATATCTTATCTAGTATTTGTTCGCTAATTATTCTATATCAGATTTAGTACATGTTATTAGTCGAAATGATAGATTGTTGGTAAAATTACATTGCAGCCTAATGAATACAATGATTGTTCAAGTGCAAGAAAGTGTGTAATGCTGCGTTCTCCATTGTTTATATCGTTGAGGGTACCCAGTATGGCTTTACATAGAATCGTTTGATATACTTTAATATAACATAATGACATAATAACGTAGGCGCTTAATATATGTTCTCTTTCATCTGAATGCACTTAGTTATGTTGAGAAATTCAAATATTCTTTTTTCGAATTGGCTTCAGATTCTGGCACAACGTCAGCAATTCCGGTTGAGGGTTTAAGTCGATTACATCAACCTCAGTGCTGAACTGGTACTTGTTTTATTAACACCGAATGGAGAAATGGCGAAGTGGCCTTCAATGGAATGCGAACTCAGAAACTAAAGAGGGCCGAAATACGGCTAAGCATTTACCTCGGCGTGCTAAGGATTCTGCCAGCACATCACTTTGTTTTATCAACTTTCTAATACAAATAAAATCTAAGGCGGTGACCTGGAAGAATCGCTACGACGCTGAAAAAAATTGCTTGGCATTTCTTCTCATTTGCGTCATCCCTGGCGCTGGATTCTATTTTGCGTTTCGTTCCTTAGGGGTCGATAAAAGAAGGGTGACTGACTTGTCTCTGCCCTCAAAAGTGCTGGCATTGTGCCAAAAATTGAAACCAATATTACAAATATGGTGGGATTTTCTGTGTAATTTTTTACACGAAAATCGTAAATAATGCTTACTTCCGATTTCTTTTGTCATAATATTAGACGCACAATTTTATACCTTTAATAAACTGAAGATGTTCTTTGTTACGTTGAGTGAAATCATTTTCCGTGGAAATGATTGCTTTGTGCGTAGTGAATGGCTTTAGCATATTATTTTGTGATGTGTATATATATATATATATATATGTGTGTGCATATATATATATATATATATATATATATATATATACATACAGAGTGAGAGAGAGGATATGAAACGGAGCAATAATTAACTATGAGAAGTGGATCATTGGTACGTTTTTTACAATTCACGGATATGTGTCCTCATCTTGTTTGTTGTTAACACATATTTATAAATAGAAACAGCTGTAAACATACTCTCATTTTAATTAAATAATGAATTTAAAACACCAATGATCCACTTCTCATTATTGCTACATTTCTTATCGTCTCTCTCTCTCTCTCTATATATATATATATATATTTATATATATACATATATATATATATGTATATATATATATATATAATAAACCACAGTTTTACCTTTAATTACCTACTACCGTATACCTTATAACAAGGACCATACATACTGAGGTAATGCACCAGGAGTGCCTACGGATACATCTAGCCCTTACAGGGTTGCATAACCTCTAACTTATATATTACACAACACACACACACACACACATATATATGTACCTGAAAGCACGCTATATATTCATCTACAAAAATGTTTCTGTGCGTATGCGTTTTCGTGAGAATTTTCACCGTGTATTTTCTTCTTTAATGAAACGAGAATCTAGAGAAAAATGAAAAATTACTACTAATGCCGCTGTTGCTACTTGTTGCACATCATTATTTGAAATTATCGATTTGCAATTGAACTTTGATATTTTCCAATTCTCATCATCTCTAAAAGGACCTTAATTTAAAAACCTTTGAAAATTCATCATTTCCTCGTGAATTCCCTTTCATGTTTTCGTTTTTTTTCTTGTGTACATTATATCCGACATATCACAAGCTAAAATTCTAAACAGAAGCGCATTTCCCCTAAATGCAACGAGCAAAGCACGTTTAGCGGAAATATTGCTTCCTGCATATATCACTTACGTATTGTAATAATAACATCCAACACCGTTCTGCATTCTTAATTCTTCCTCTTTTTATTTTTTGTTGAGGTGGATTTCAGTTAGTATCATGGTGTACAATATTCTCGCCAAAGTGTTCATACTCAAACAAAGACCCAATGAGCCAATTTATAATTTGGCTGTAAGAACTATAGCAATTACTTAGAAACATCTTCTGCATGAATTTTTAAATGCTAAGTTCGTTGCTAACATTATGAATGTTGTGAACCGAGAAATTTTATAAAGTGAATATAATTTCGTCGTCAGGATGATATAATCGTTCTATTAATTATCAAAGCTGGTAAAAAGAGATGGGAGATTGAGGCAACCTGAATTCCTAATTGATTAAAACAATTAATTGAGATGGAATGCGGAAAATGCAATGGCGCTTGAGCCTAGTTCCAATATTTATACTACGGTGCTAATTTCAGAAATGTTGGAGTCATTTGAGATCTAAGCAAAGTTAAGGTTTTAAAGAAAACATCTACGAAACAGGGATTCAGTTAGAAGTAGAATGATTATATAATGATTATACTCCCCATACAAAGACAATAATATCAGATAATTAAATTTCTTGATGCTCAGCGCATCAGGAATGTGAACTTAATTTGGACTAACTATCTTTCCTATCTGTGAATACGCGTATATATTATATGCATGTAATGTGTATGTGTCTATATATGTGTGTATGTGTGAGTGTGTGTGTATGTTCATTTGTGTGTCACTATGTATGCACGCATATGCATGTGTGTCTATCTATTGGGGGAGATTTGGGAATGTATGCAATTACTGGTGTGAGAAGTTGAAATACGCCTTTGTTGAGAATTTATCTTTAAGTTAATTGTTCCTTGCTCTCGTTACGAGTGTAATTTTAGTTAATTATGACTTCCTAATTCACTACTCTCAGTATAAGAGGACCGATACAACAGATTTTACTGCTGTTAGGCTATAACTACCACAATCATTATTAGGAAGCGTGTAAGGATTACTAGCTAAACATTATCGTGTAGTGAGTTTAACACAAAGCATACTATAGCAATACTCATTAACTATTAATAATATATTAGTTGTTTTAAGCAATTGTGGAAGACAGCTCCAAACATATTTTAGTGTAACTAGGACCGAAAAACAAATTGTAGGCTTATACCGGAAAAATCAGTAATTGAAAATAATGTATTTGAAGCTCGCTTTCGTAGAAAAGGTGTTGTGAGAATATTTCGCTATAGATGATCGTTGTTATAATGTGAGTGTTACCAGCTCAAATACTACCTGTTCGTTTCTTTTTATACGAGTGTAATCACACTGCTGTAGCTACGTACTTTTGTCTAGTTGTTCACTAGTAGATGAGTCACGGCCATTTCTGGTGAGAGGCATCCGAAACATATCCACTCTCTCATGTTAACGCTTCATTGAACACACTTGAAACGTAATACAGTTAGAACGTTGGCATTGCTTCAAGTGGTAGTGCACCTATTCTTTGTTTCTGACGGAAAGTAGATTTATATTACATTCTGGTTTCCCTTTATTCACATTTGAAATGGATAACCAAAAATTTCACATTAGCATTGTAATGCTTTTCGTATTTTAAAAATGGAAAAAATGCTGCGGAGATTTCCGAAATGTGATGTTAACTGTGATGATGATGTGCGTGAAACAACTTTTCGAAGGTGGTTTGCAAAATTTAAAGCTGGAGAGTTTAGCTTGGAAGATGACAGTTGTAGTGGAAGACCTTCAAAATTGAATGATGTTTTGAAGGCAAAATCGAAGAAAACTCAAATATCACGACTAGAGAACTTGCTGGGTAGTTGGGAGTTTCTAAAAGTACGGCTCATAATTATTTAGTGAAGACAGGATAGATTTCTCGCTATAAAGAATTGCTTGGATCGGTATTCCGTTTGTGATATGCTTTTGAAACGGAATGAAATCGTGCCTCTTTTGAAACAACTTGTGACTGGAGAAGAAAAATTGATTGTGCACGAAAACGTGGTGTAGAAAAGATCCTGGATCCCCACAAAACAGCAGCCAAGGACGAATATCCATGCCAAAAATGTTATGCTTTGTGTTTAGCGGGATCATAAAGGCATCATTTATTATGAATTTCTCCCACAACACTAGAACATTAATTCTGATGTACTGTCACCAGCTAATTAATTTGAACCCCAAATATTGAAGAATTGAGGCCAGAGATTGCCAATAGGAAAGGGGTAGTGTTGTAACAAGATAATGCGAGATCACATGTCTTTGGCTACCCGAAAAACTTTACATGTACTTTGGTGGGATTTCTTACCCCATACACCATACACCTCTTGATATAGCGCCATCCGACTAACACTTGTCTCAAGGGAACTCATTCAAAGGAAAAACGTTTTACAGCTACAAAAATATTTTTTAAATGAAAGCTAATAAACAAATTGAGTACACAATGTATAAATAACGCTCTAGTATTTCTTTTTTGTAAGGTGGGACTTAGAACCGTCTCTTTGCTTCAAATTGCAATTATATGATTTTTAAACATATAAATTTGTAATATCAAAATTTTATTGTATAAAGTTACAGGCAATTACACTTTTCACTAAAATTGCAAATAAAAAGCTTCTTGAAGATGTTAGTTTAAACTTTGAAGTACAAAATAAAGTGATATAAGAGAGCATTTAAATTCTAACTTTTTACATATATATATATATATATATATATATATATATATATATATATATATATATATGTGTGATAGTAAATACTTACTGTGGAATAGGGTGTGTGGCGTTCGATTATAAAAAGATAAATATAAAATACAACAAGTAGAGGACATCACCAACGAATGAAAAATACGTAATCACACGAGAGAGAAGTGCAGAACAAAATACAAAACAATATACAATAAGAACAAGACATCACCAGTGACAAAAAAATATGTAAACCCATAAAGAGAGACACGCGCGGGACAAAATACTAAAAGAAGTTTAACCCCCCCTCCTGGCTGTCGACGACTGTTAATTACAAACTATTTCAACGACAAAATAGGAAACTTTCATAAAGCACCAGCATCCTGAAATTTAAAAAAAATATAAAATTTCTGGAGAGTTAGAGCTTCCAACGAAAAAACGACGACAACAATGTGTTTTGGCCGAACCGCCCTTAATGTTTGTCGTCGTCCTTGGTTTACTCTGTATGTCCACTCTGTCGTTGTGTGTTCGTTCGAAGCTCTGACTCTCCAGAAATTTTATATTTTAAAAATTTCTGGATGCTGCTATTTTATGAAGGTTTCCTATCTTGCAGTTGAAAGCTCGAAATCGGGAGAAATTAACAGTCGACAACTGAGAGGGGTTACACTTCTTTTGGTATGTTACCCTCGTACTTGTCTCGCTTTATCTGCTTACGTATTTTTCACTCGTCGGTGATGTCCTGTACTTGATGTATTGTATGTATATATATATATATATATATATATATATATATATATATATATATATATATATATATATATATATATAGTTTTAGGGAAAATAACCAAGTTTCAAGAACTCATCGATGAAAATCCACTATCACATATAGAAAAATTAACAATTGTGCTTTTAATTGTTAATTTTTCTATATGTGATAGTGGATTTTCATCGATGAGTTCTTGAAACTTGGTTATTTTCCCTAAAACTATATATCTTATATATATTTTATCTATAAAGCTCAATTTAATTTTAATTTTTTATAAATTGATTTTAATTGAGTCTTTACCTGTAATTTTGGATTTTGTCCCTAATATTATTATTAGTATTATATATATATATATATATATATATATATATATATATATATATATATATATATATATGTGTGTGTGTGTGTATATCAGTGGGTATATGAAAATAAATACATAATTACACTTACATATATATATGAGTGTGTGTGTGCATATGTAAATAAATATATAATTACATGTATATATATATATATATATATATATGTGTGTGTGTGTGTGTGTTTATATGCTGAGGGTAATAAATTGAATATTAATTTAATTAACATCAATTTAAAACCAGTGGCCTGGTGTTTGCTGATTTTTTCTGGAGAACATTCTTTTCTTTGTGGTTAGATCGTGGATGATCTTTTTCTAGCATATCGGTTGTCTACTTAGCTTAGTGCTCATCCCTTCTTATACGCATATCTATATTTGTATATATATATATATATATATATATATATATATATATATTAATTTAAAGAAAACAGAGAAACACAATGTTCACTCTCTTGATCATCGTGCAGTCATTTAAAGTTCCTCTTTAATGCCCATCGTGTACTTTAAGTGTCATGTGAAGTAATAAGCAAACGAAAGGTTCCTTAATTTCACTATAATGGGGAAAAAAATGGGCATTTTAACTTTAACTCGAATGAGAAAACTTGTTCCCTTGTTCAACTAAAATGGGTGAGACTGTTCTAAGGCTATATGTGCGTGTGTTTGTGTGTGTGTGTGTGTTATTTCTTTACTACCCACAAGGGACTACACACAGAGGGGACAAACGGATTAAGTCGATTATATCGACCCCAGTGCGTAACTGATACTTATTTAATCGACCCCGAAAGGATGAAAGGCAAAGTCGACCTCGGCGGAATTTGAACTCAGAACGTAGCGGCAGACGAAATACCGCTAAGCATTTCGCCCGGCGTGCTAACGTTTCTGCTTGTGTGTGTGTGTGTGTGTGTGTGTGTGTGTGTGTGTGTGTGTGTGTGTGTGTGTGTGTGTGTGTGTGTGTGTGTGTGTGTGTAAAAACGCGCGCGTGTGTGTTTGTGTATATGATGAGTGCTTAAGATCGAGAGCGCTGTTTTGATACTGTCATAACCGAAGTTTACTATTCGCCGACAAAACTTGCTGCTCACTGAACGTTACTGACTGCAATGCTCCCTTTCATTCCTTTGTGAATAGAAGCAATCCCATCTCACACTTATTATAACATAAGGACTGATATTCTTCTCTCCTACGTTAAACCCAAGAAGGGCATATTATTCGACCTCAATTACACCTAAGCCAAACTAGCGTATAATTAACTTCAGATGAAACTTAATTTATATCAGGCTTTAATTAATTTAAATTGAACCTGACATCGTCTGGCAGAACTGCAAAGAGAGATATAAACCGCGTATTTATACAGTTCAGCAAGTAGATGTCATGGAATATTTAATAGTTTAATGTGTGATCTCAATTAGCTTTCCTCTACAATTACTTACATTCAGTCAAATATTTTTATAGAAAATGCGTTGAGCATTCGATATACTACATACAACCTCTCAAGCATCACACAACTTGAAATTATGTACAGTGGTTATAATGTGGTACAAAGCTACAATCTGAGGAGGATTTGGTCTTTTCTGAAGCACGATGTAATTCCTAAACTAATTTCGCGAGCACTAAGATGCTGCTTATCTGCGTTAAGAAAATGGTAGCTACCTAATAATGTTTTAACGTCTCACATTACGCCAAAAGCAAATAATTAACGATGAATTCTCATAATCAATATGTAAGATACCTTTCGATAGCTTATTCGTTGTATCAAAATGTGTTAGGGCTGACAAAATCAGTGATTAATGTATTTGAGATTCATCTATAAACAAAGCTGTTCTTCTCTCTACGAATACTGGAATCTATAGTTCTAGCTCTGGTTTCATCTGTACAATAGTGTCGTACTTCGCAGAGTCTTATGACGAATATTTAGATGTATGATACTTAGATACTTAATTACTTCGATGTGATTCTTCCAGAACTGACTCCGGTCATGATTAGCTATTTATAGCACCACTTCGAATAAACATTTAATGATGTTTTTATAACATTCATTAACTGGACACGAAATCCCATTCGAGTAATGAATTGTCCGTGACAATCTGAAATAGTTAGGTGTTCATCCATGAAGCACTTGAATGTTATGAGACATTTTTCCTATGTATGTCTTGGAATGCTGTTTTCATGCAGAAATATGTACAACAGAGTATGCGTTGTACGTAGTATGCTGTGTAAGAATGTTTTAATTTTGACACAAATCATGTCTCCAAAAGCAGTAGATCGAATAGGTTTTCACTTTATAGCTTTCAAAGTTAGTATTTCTGATGGTATTTTCTATCACAAGATCGCATCATATGTCCAATCCAAACTGCTACTTTATTTCAATTGTGAGCAAAATCAACATTTACAATGATAGAAAGGTCATTTGACAACTGCTAAACGTTTCTTTTTCTCTTTCTGCCAGTTGACTTGATATAGTCTGTGTTAAAATTATATCTAAGCCGGTGTCACTGGAGTTTTGAAAAATTAGGCATTTAGCTAATTTGGTATTAGATATTTATTTGTGGATCATTTATGCAGAACCAATGTTTTCAAAATGAAAATTATAAAGTTATGGCATCTATGACAAAAGTAGGTGCACTTGAAATAAAGTCAAAACACAGTTTACGTTTGAAATTGTTTTCGTGGTACCTCTAATGCTGCGTGGACTATTTTCCTGTTTATTTTCTAATTTGTCTCCCTGATCTCATAAACCAAGAGATTTTCTAATGTGTTCCTAGTTTATAAAGGAAAATTAAGAAATTTGCTACTTTAAGATCAATTAATGTTGTGTAATCTAATCCATGAACAAAGAATAGAAAACTTAACGTGGATTTCATGGGCTCAAGTAGCTCCTGTTGTATTACGCAAGTGCATGCTGGTAAGGGTATTCGTTGAAGATATTAGTAGTCAACAAACTCGAAATGATTACTAACGTCACCTATTGTGGTGCTATACAACACCTCAGTTAGAGGACGGGTTACAAAAAACATCTTGGAAAATGCTTAGTTATATTTTATTAAGCGGAAGGCGGTGAACTGGTGGAATAGTTACCAAGTGAGCAAGATGCTTAAGGGCATTTCGTTCGTCTTTACTCCTTGATTTCATTTCCACCAAAGTCCACTTTTCGTTTTGAATAAAATAAGTACCTTCTCCACACTGAAGTCGATCTAATGGGCTTACCTCTCGCCTAAGATTTGCTAACCTTGTGCCACTGTTTGAAACTTACACTATATTAAACAGAGTATAAAAATAAACTTGCAATGTATTCCAATTATGAAGCAGATACCATTTTATATATATATAAATTTGGATTGATTAAAACGAGCTGGAATAGTTTAAATGATATCGTTTGTTGTAAAACCTGAAAATAACGCCATTCAAATTCCTTGACCATATTAAATATTCTTTGGTAATCTAAAGATACTGAACAATGTTGACTGTAAATACCTGAACTAACTCCATCTCTATTCTTTCCAAACTATTTAGTTATAAATAATTGCATCATAAAGCGTCATAAGTTTAGCTTCAAACAGAAATGCTCGTGTTTACAAATAACCTGTTTTCATCTCGTATTATCTATCCCTCTTATTATTTCTGATGAGTTCTTCGATTTTTGGAAAGAATCAAAGCTCAGATTAAACACTAGCAGCAAGTTGTGGCAGCAATGAATCACTAAAATATAAAAGCGCATAATCTATCAAGGCGAAACAAGCAACGGCGTTTATCATCAAAACCTGATTCTGAAAGTCCACCATCAGTTATTCGCTTGAATATCAATTATTTTTCTCTGGTGAAAAATCAATCCACCATATAAAAATGCCTCATGTGGTAGATAACCTTGCCAAAATGATGGAACTGGTATCTGCAGTGTGTAAGTTCCAGATGGCGTTATAAATCTCACATTTCTTCGATTCCTTTCTATTCGGTATATTTTCATGAATGTCATTATTCAAAATTTAAAACGAAACTACTATCTACATAACAAAATGAGCACGTCAGATTTACGTGTTTTCGATCGTGTATGCATCAACTTTAAGTGTTCGTCAGTCGTCAAATACTAAATGTGTATTGATTCTTATCGATGAATGATCTGTTTTTCTTTTTTTTTTTCACTTGACTTCTTTTATTCAGACATTTCATCACGTTCACTGCGTGAGTACATTATTCTCTATTTTCGTTTCCAATGCATGAGTTTTCTCGTCACAACGAATCTCCCTCAAATCTTTCTTGCGTGAGAAAATTGTTCTAAACAGTCTCTCCACCCGATCGCACACTACTGGAACGGAAATAAGCAGTGCGAACTTTATATTCGTATCATCTGAAAAAAAAAAAAAAAAAAAAGAACCTGTGCATCAGTTGTATTATCTAAATAGCTAACTTGGCTTCTCATGAATGTCTGTTTTAGATGTTGACGCGCACACAAGAGCTCAACACCTCACTCCATTTATATTTTTTAAAAATGAATGAATAAATAAAACTGCTCGGCGTATACGAACCTGGCTGTAATCAATCAGAAGGTTTCTCCAGGAAAGGTACTTCCTTGATAAGAACTAATTGTTAGTTCGAAAAGTAAAACCGTTCGAATAAGAATCTGAATAGAGAAACACGATATTTTCATGTCGTCGAGGAGAATATTCTGACTATTGCAAATAGATCTGTATTCCTCTCAGTAGAGATTCCAGGAAAATATGACGAGAGTGCTCAGTCTGAAATTAGCAATATCTTCGATGATCGAATTAACTCATCAACCCAGGGCCTGCAGGAATTATCTCAACAAAATTAACAAGTAATGGAGTGTAAAAGAATGCTTTGAGACGTTGTTCGACCTGCATTAAATGCTTATATGAAAGATACGTCTATATTTAAAAGATGGCTATTATTGTTTATATTTTGGGATAATCTTAACTTTTAAACTCTGACATTCGAGGCGGTAACAATATAGCTTTATGGATATAAACTGTAACATTATTCTCCATGTAGCTATAAGTATATCACTTTTAGTACACTGAAATCGAAATCTGTAATATAGTAAAACAATATTATGAAGAGCTATTAATTTGAGCCTCAAAAAACAAACGTTCATAAAACATGGAATTTGCGTGGGTTTCTAGATTGCTAAATTTAAAAAAAAGAGCTTGAAATGGGCACTTCACAGAATGTATAAAAACACGTATCTTGTGGATATTCTGCAACCATTTCTTATGTATTATGATATAGTATCATTTACACTTGCTTGCTATGTGATTTGATCAGAGGATTTAGGTTGCACAAAATAAGAAAAAACGTTTACAGCGTTGAAAACGTATATTAGACATTCGAAAGCGCATAAAGAATGTTAACTTCACTAATATATATGTATATATACATATATATGTATATATATATATATATATATATATATATATATATTATTCATTTACTTGTTTCAGTCATAATGCTGCGGCCATGCTGGAGCACCGCCATGAGGAATTTTAGTCGAACTAATCGTCCCCGGTACTCATTTTGAAGAAGGTAACTGTTCTATCGGGCTTATTTGTCGAACCGATAAGTTACGGAGACGTATACACACCTTTCCATTTTGTCAATCGGGGTGGGGATAAACGCAGACACAAAGATACAAACGCACACACACACACACACACACACACACACACACACACACACACACACATATATATATATATATATATATATATATATATATATATATCCCCCATTTCCCAAATCCACTTGCCAGCCTCGGTTGGCCCGAGTCTATAGTAGAAGACGTTTGCACAAGATGACACGCAGTGGCAATGAAACCAGAGCCCTGTAGTTGGGAAGGAAACTTCTTACCACACAACTACACCTACACACATACATACACTTGCTCAGAAGTGGTAAATATCTAAACGAGGTGTATACTGCAGGCTAGTCTTCAAGCCAAGGATATCTTGATAAAATGAAAGTTTATATTGTCGCAAGAATGTCCAAGTTAACGCATATATATTTATTTATTTATTTATTTATGTGTTTCAGCCAAGTGGCTGCGGTCATGCTGGCGCACATTTTCTTTCTATCAGTCCTTTCACGTTTATTTGTTCATTCCACTCTTTGTTCTTTCGTTCTCCCTCTTTCACATTTCCCTGCCTTCCCTTTTTGCTCACTTTCCCTACTCTTTTCACTGTGTCCCTGTCATTTTTTCTCGCCCATCTTTATTTCTTCTGTCCGTTCTCCTCTCTCTCTCTCTCTTCTCGCCTCACGTGACCGGTGTTCGGTCAAGCTCTTTATGTGGGTCTGTGAGTTCATTCTCAGAGGCACATTGTCCCCGTGAGAAAGACGCTACATATTATTCTTTTCTTACTGCACTCAGCTGTCAAAAGTGAGTTTACCAGTAATTCAAAGGTACATGTCATACTCCGAGTAATGCAGTATTTCCCTCAGAACTACATTAAATGTAAACGCATCTGTGAAGTTGATCACTCGTCATATCTTTCGGCGGAGACCCCGGCCTATATACGTGAATCTTATATAGAATGTATATAAGTTAATGTATATTGCTAGCAATTATTACAGAACCACTGATGCTATGACAGTGAAAATAAGCCTGAGTGTAGATCATTGATAGAGAAATATTTTACGGTGATATATCTCTTAGCTGGCGTCAGTACGTATCTAATTACGCCCTCAGTTTACCTAAATTTGCTTAGTTTACCTAAATAACACCGTGACAATGAAATATGGCAGGGACGATCAAATGTGGCAGCGTAAATGTTTTTTTGGCTTTATTTAATGACATTATTAAATATTATTTCAATGTTTTGATTTTAGTTGTAAACATTACTTGTAAACGACTATGAATTATGATTTGAAGCAATAGGGATGACACAGATCGCCGAAGTAATTTCAAATAAATAAGCACATCTTTCACTGAAAGATGAAACAGATATTTCAGAAGATTTTAATTATATTAATTATTGTATTTAAAAAATACTGTAAAGCTTCACTACAGGTAACTTCCTTTTATGTACAAGATGATACATTAAATAAGAACGTCTATGATCACAATTAGCACTGTGTAAGAAACAAAGAAATGCAAATAAGATCCTATTGTTGCTTGTATTAATCAGTGCTGTGATCATACTGGGGCATTTCTATTCGTGGCTTTACCGTTCATACCAATCCCTCTTTTCATTATTTATTCCATATCTATCAATAAATATAGGGAGGGCATTATTAAAATACCATCACGAGTGGTAAGCGAATTATCAGCCGTACAGGCAAATTAATAAATATATACATACAACATTAGATAGGTACATATACGCACTTATGTATATATGCACATATCAAATATTGTACGTATCTATATAACTACATATATAACGCTAACTTTCCGAGCGTTAAACTAATACATCTGTTTGTTGTTTGCACACCCGTCTTCATCTTTTGTTTTGTTTTTTGAAATTTTCTCTTTCTCTCTCTTTCTCTCTCTTACTCTCTCTCTCTCTCTCTCTCTCTCTCTCCATACATACATACATACATACATATATATATATATATATATATATATATATATATATATATATATATATATATAAACATGTACATATATATATATATATATACATGTACATATATATATATATATATACATGTACATATATATATATATATATATATATACATGTACATATATATATATATATATATATATATATACATGTACATATATATATATATATATATACATGTACATATATATATATATATACATGTACATATATATATATATATACATGTACATATATATATATATATATACATGTACATATATATATATATATACATGTACATATATATATATATATATATACATGTACATATATATATATATATACATGTACATATATATATATATATATACATGTACATATATATATATATATACATGTACATATATATATATATATATATATATACATACATGTACATATATATATATATACATGTACATATATATATATATATATTACATGTACATATATATATATATATATACATGTACATATATATATATATATATATATATATATACATGTACATATATATATATATATATATATATATATATATATATACATGTACATATATATATATATATATATATATATATATATATACATGTACATATATATATATTATACATGTACATATATATATATATATATATATATATATATATATACATGTACATATATATATATATATATATATATATATATATATATACATGTACATATATATATATATATACATGTACATATATATATATATACATGTACATATATATATATATACATGTACATATATATATATATACATGTACATATATATATATATACAGGTACATATATATATATACATGTACATATATATATATATATACATGTACATATATATATATATACATGTACATATATATATATATACATGTACATATATATATATATATACATGTACAAATATATATATATATATATATATATATATACATGTACATGTATATATATATATATATATATATATATATATATATACATGTACATGTATATATATATATATATATATATATATATATGTACATGTATATATATATATATATATGTACATGTATATATATATATATATATATATATATGTACATGTATATATATATATATATATATATATATATACATGTA
>NC_142948.1:14207217-14214640 GCF_046866305.1 Octopus bimaculoides | reverse complement strand
TATCCATTGATTAGATTGGCTGACAACAGGCCACACGTGAGCATAGGGAGCAAGCCAATATGAGAGCCCACTACTCGTTCGATTAATTTGTTAGGAATCACAGTCAAGTCTCACTCAAACAGCATTCTCTCTTCTTGAGACCTAAGAAAGAAGTGAATAATTTAGACGTCATACAAAACGTCGCAAACAACAAAAAAAAAATGAGAAAATCATGAAGGGATGAAATGAGCATGTGTGCAGTTATGAATTTTATGCTTGTAATATTACATATTTTATACATGTCATACCTAAGAACATGGGTCTCTCATTAGCCGGCTATTTTTACCTACTTGAAAGAAAGAAATTAGCCTTATTCCAGCCCCAATTGATATTGATATGATTATTGTAATAGATTTTATTGCTAATGTATTTCTCATTCTCTTTCTTGTTACAATTAGTTTCGTCCGCATTTTCACTTTGATCTCATATTTCTCTTTGCCACAAACTAAACTCTCCTAGCTGCTTGCCGTTATCTTCCACATCACGCTCTACATAGTTTCTTTAAATCATCTCGTTCAACATTTACTAATTTTCAGCAACAGTGACAACATTTGCGCTATTTCCATGTCTTTCAAACAAAAGAGTAATGCCAATTCGTAATATTCTTCTCTGTGCAACAATTGAATGTATTAAGACACAGCAATGAAAATTTGCTTCATGATTCAGTAAGATAAAGATATACAAATTAATTCATCAGCGAATTTACATTTTCTGCAATGTAAGAAAATTTAGTGCGTCGAATAAAATCACTTTGGATTATTCATTCTGCTTTTTGCTTGCGGTGTTCGTATCTCGGAGTACTCAAAAATTGTTTTTCATAGTTATGCGCTCAATAAAATATTCAATGCCAAAGCCATTTCTTTGCTTTCCCTTTACTCCTATGTCACTCTTATCATTTTCCCTCTCTCCATCTCTCACATATTTTGTCCAATTTCTTTCTTTCTGAACAAAACAGGGGTGTGATAAAATTTGGAGAAGGATGGGTTTTACTACGTTTAAAATATAGTCTTGATGGCGCCCTGACGTCTAGGTTAGAGATTCAAGACTCAAGGAAAGGCAGCATTCTGAATTTTCACTGAAGTAACTCATAAATATTATTCTGGAATATAACAAGCATAGGAATGTCATTCTCGGTGAAATTAGTCCTGCCATGTCTCAGTTCACATTGTACGAGTGGCCAGACAATGATAGTGTTATTGCTTGGTAAATCAGCCATCTCCACATAAGTTGGAAATTTCACTCAAATTATTTAATGATATTCTTTAAAAGAATTTAGAACACTTAATCTGCAATACGTCTGAAGAAAAATACAAGATGTCCAGGTCTGCGACCAGCTCTGGGTCTCAGAAGAAAAAGAATTACAACTATGAACAATAACAACAACATCAAAATATTACTAAATTACGTTTGTTTGTATCTCTTCTTTTGGCGTCGATAAATTTAATACCAGTCATGCATTGGAGGTGATTCGATCGTCTGTAATCACTAAAAATGAATGTGTGCCACCCATTCTCTCATTCTCTACCATTCTACAGAATCATCAAAAACTACGATTAATAACAGTACTACGTTGATTATTTATATTCTTAGCGTCATCTTCATCCCCAACATTATTGCCATTCCTAACAATGATCATCACTATCGTGATCAACAATATCGACTTCGAGATCGTCGTCGGATAACGATTGATTTGTTATTTCATTCGATTGAACATAATATATATTCATAGAATCTTTTTTGTTGGAACTTCGTTATAAACCTTTATGTTTATAAAATATAATCCAGCAGGAACGACGCAAAGAATTTCTATTTTATTTCTTCTTTGCAGATTTTTTTGTTCTATAAATTTGTACATACAACGATATATATATATATATATATATATATATATATATATATATATATATATATATATATATAATATATATGTGTGTGTGTGTGTGTGTATGTGTATGTGTACAGATATATGTATGGATATATATATATATATATATATATGTATGGATATATATATATATATATATATATATATATATATATATTATATATATATATATATATATGATGATATATATATATTTGTGTGCATCTGTATGCGCGTAAATATATAAACATACAATATAAACGAGGAACGTATATAAATGTTCCTTTTCGTCCAATTACACCTCATGCAGATCTTCAGAATGTACTAAATCTTGTTTTGATACATTGCTCCTACATTGCTCTATCTGTGTCAGTCCTACACTTCAATTCCGATGTATTCATTTAAAATCCTTGATCTATGCAACTATTGTAGACTTATTCTGAAGAGTAAACATAGACATTTTTTTTCCATAGCTAAATCTATACCGAACTCTAAGGAACCAAATCAATAATATACATACTTGTATGTGTGTTTGTCTGTGTGCGTATGTGTGTGTGTATCTGTGTCTTTGTATGTGATATGTGTGTTTGTTGTATATTATATATATATATATATATATATATATATATATATATATATATATATATACAAACGCACACACCCACACGCACACACAGTGGCACACACATACACACAAGTGTACATATATATGTATATATATGTATATACAAAAAAGGGAGATGGATTAATAGGTAGATGAATAAATAGATAGATATGTAGATAGATAGATGGATACATAGATAGACAGATAGATAGATAGATAGGAAGACAGACAGATGGATATATACATGCTTATGTATATACATATACAGTCACATATAGGTACACGAACACAATTTTTATTTCTACTTCTCTCTACTGAAATCATTCAATTTGATCACGTTTAATCACAGCTATAACTCTTAGATGTTTTTGTAATAAAAATATCAAAAAACAACTTATACACACACACACACACACACACACACACACACACACACACACATATATATATATATATATGTATATATATGTATATATATACACACACACATGTATATATACATATATTTATATGTGTGTGTATATATATATATATGTATATATATATATATATATATATATATATATATATATATATATATATATATATATACATGTATATATGTGTGTGTATATGTATGTTATATGAACGAACAACAACACATACGTATAGGAGAAAAATAGAAAGCAAAATGTTAGTTTATGGTTCCATAATTGTAACTGATGCATCTACGGATCTAAGATAGACTACCGAATTTACGTTCGTATCGATTATTTTGTGTTTTTTTATATGTATTAGACAATGGAATCTTTACGTATAAATCAAGTTTCTTCATTCTATTCAGTACACCTGTATTCAATATCAGGTTTATAGGCTCTAAATTTTTGTAGCATCCTTCAAAACAGCGTTAAGAATACAAATAATGTGCATGCGTTAAGAATACAAATAATGTGCATTATATTTCATCTGATATATACCAAATGAATTTATATACATTTTTGAGATCGTATTTATATAATAAGGTGTGTATGTATTTATGTATGTATATATATATATATATATATATATATATATATATATATATATATATCATTTGTATATTTATTATAGTTTAGTTTAGAACAATACATACGTCTTCACTCATGTCACATACCCAAATCATCCATTAAAAAAATTGTTTTTTTCTTCACCAAACACTTAAAACTCCTATAAGCATATTAAAAAGTTGATGATGTTGTATGTCAAGTACCAAACTTCCGCTATGTATTTGTCCTCCTCACTGATCACGTCTATCTTCCTTTCATCTCTGATTATACAGTAGTTGGAATGGTAACATCAATCATATAAACTTAACCGTGTTATTCACATCCTCTAACGTACATCTGCAATAGCTTCGAACAATGTTGTCGTTCTTCTGAGATTTACTTGCGAAAATGTTATGTAATTCAATTTCCCCACGACTTTGTCAGGAAGAATGGATAGTGAATATAGCATTCGATGGTCATCCAAATCTATTATGATCAGTATGGTTTTGTTCATTTTACATATTGGTGGTAGGACGGCGACTGGAAATATGCTTGGTACGTGGAAATTTCTTAACGAGACGTTTGGTGCGGAATATTTGGAGTAGTATTAGGTATTGAGTTTTTACCGGTCAGTCGAAATAGATTTTGTTATTGTGAATTGAGATGTTTATGTAACAACTATAGTTGATTATGACCAATATCTTACTACAATTTGTATTTGAGATTACTAGTGGGCCATTAACTGATCAGACTTGCTGAATCACTTTCCAATGAAAGAAAAATGCTAGGCTTTGATAAACTGTTATATGTATATGATGTAGATGTGAGAGCCAACGGTGATAACATGGTCTAACTATTGTGATGTAGTTGAAAGTGTAATTGCTTGTTTGTTCGTTTGATATCAGTAATTACTGAATATCTGTACTGTTCAAAGAAACTACGGTAAAAATACCCTTTTGGAGAATGTTTTACAGCCTCCTATTCAAGAACACTATGCAGGTATGATATACGGTGAAAACAGATTATAGGGTTGCGGTTTGAGTACGGAAATTACTGAACAATGTGGATTTATTACATTTACATAATAATAATCTTCACTAGACATTATATTCAGAAGACCGTATTGAATGAAAAAGTGAGAGGAGTAACCAAATCATGGTAATGACTAGAATTTGTAGGGTGTAGACCATAATTAATCATGCCGTAGGACGCCAGTTGTAGAGTTACATAGGAGGGCAACATTCCTAAGCGCTTGTGATAAGAGTCGGGCGAGATATTTTAAGATATCTAGGACACATAAGATCACTTTGCGATAGCTAAAGCTCGCGACAAGAAGATGGTAGTACAATTGCTGCGAATATCAGGAAGATATACTGATGGTGACTAAGGTGAAAGAGAGAAATTCAAATTAATGGAAAAGTTGATTGTTAGAAACTATTTCCTCATTCATTCAGATGATGGCATCTAGTGCTATTGTTCAATACTTGCTTAGGATTAGAATATTCATGACTCGTTCAAATTTCAATTGATTAATAGTGTTCTTGGTGATTGAACCGCATTCTAAGATAATCCCTTCCGAATCCTTAACTGAATGTTGAATCTGAATGAGTAGATTCTACTTTAGTAAATTCAATTATGAATAACTTTCTGGATTTTAAATACGACGAAAGATTCCTCTTTTGTATAGTAAGAGCAGCAATGTATGTAGTGTGCCTTGCTAAACTGATGAAATATTTATACAATATAAACAGTTTTGTGACTCGCTGTAAGTGATGAAGTGTATAATCATTGTTACGTAGTTAATGTTGAGCTTCAAGTTGACGTAACCCGGGGCACAAATATATAATGTCTAGGGCTAATGAAACGGTTGCATATTTTTTTAAAGTCCATATAAAACGCTTCAAACCTTGTCCATATTTCTTTTTCCTACCTAAACGATCAGTACAATGAATTGTTTTTATAATATCTTACTGAAGTGTATCTCGTTTGTGGCCTTATAACTTCAATAAATGTTGCTATGTTTTGTTTCATATTGATAATAAAAAATGCAATCTCATATATATTACCAACACGTTTTGACCATAAATAATTTTTTAGATAAATATGTGAAATATAAAACAAAGACGGCGATCATCAAAACTAAAGAAGACTAATAAAAATAAGTGATAAAGAAAAACCTATTGTAAAATCTATTATTTTCTAAGGAATAAACAGAAGCAAACTCAAAATAGCGAAATAAAGATATTGTTTCCGAAATTAACTGCTTTACTGTCACGCATACAACATAAAATTGCAAATGAGAACAGAGTACATACAGATTATATAAACCACGTTGAACTTAAAATATTTGACACCTGATGTTAAGCTCATACTCTTCATCTTAATACAACATTGCCTTGAAATTACATAATGTAAAAGGAGATAGCCTTTTAAATGTATGGGGAGAAATATTTAAAGATGTGTTTTTCAATGTTATACTTTAGTTTGCTTGCTTTTTTTTCCTCGGCAATAAACAGAAATGCCTCAGCTGTAATTTATAACTGAAGTCCATTAGCAGACACATGAAACAATCATTATAACCTTTCAGCTATTCAGCATTTGACTTTAATACGATATTCATCAAGGAATTTTAACAAAACAAGCTGAGTAACGGGGGTAGAGATCTGCTCTTAAAAAAAAAAAAAATTGCACTGAATATTCATCATACCAAAAAATAGTCACGTACAAAATAAAATGCAAACGTATACCAGCACTTAAAGTGTGTGTGTATGTATGTATGTGTATATGTATGTATATATATATATATATATATATATATATATATATATATGTATACACACATAGCTATATATATAAATGTGTGTATATATACACATATCTTTATCGATGTATATATGCATAGATATATAGATCGATATATAGATATGTATATATATATTTATGTATGTATGTATGTATATGTATCTAAATATATATGTATGTATATGTATCTAAATATATATGTATGTATATATATAAATTTATGTATATATACCTACACTAGCTGTATATATATGATTTTATATATATATATATACTTATATATACAGAGACAGAAATAGAGAGATATGCATACATACATACGCTAAGATAATACTTTTATATTCATATACTTACAAGTACAAATGTTTGAGTGTCTGTGTGAATATTCATACATTTATGTATGCGTCAACCTCTTTGACACTGAGGTGGTTACGTCTCAAATAGTCTCATTTAGTATATACTATTACATACATTAAACTACATTACAATACACATATGCGAATACCAGCACCACCTCTATGTCTCTCTCCTGCACTCTCTATCTCTCTTTCTTTCTCTCTCTCTCTCTCTCTCTCCGTCTATCGCTCACTCTTTCACATTCTCACTTTCTATACCTATATGTTTCTGTGTGTTCATTCATACAAGAAATTGGTTTTCAGAATATGCAAACGTAAAATGTATGTCCCGCCTATGACTATACAAAGACAGACATACTAAACACACTCATGTATATATGTGTATGTATGTATGTATATATATATATATATATATATATATATATATATATATATATATACTTACATTCATTAGCCGAACAATAACTTCCACTAACTGAAAACTCGTATCAACTGACTCCTACCATAAAGTCGATGTCACAAAGCAACTTCTCTTGAGACTCGCCGAGATAAATCTCCTCACTTCTTCCTCATCCTCTGCCCTTCCTCATCCTCTGCCCTTCCTCATCCCCCCCTTCCCTTTACCACTTTCTCTTAGCACTTTACTCATCTCGCCAAACATAATAAACTAAAAACATTTGTTCGATAGCGTATGAGATTGCTTTTATAGATTTATTTAGGACTTAGAGATTTCTAGTGCATGATTGTAGCTTTC
>NC_142948.1:14189717-14202217 GCF_046866305.1 Octopus bimaculoides | reverse complement strand
GAGCTGAACGAAATTATAACAGATATATCAAGGCAGCATATTTTGCGGAGAACTACGCTCAGAGGAAACGTTGTTGCCAGTGTCAATAGTAAGATGGACAGCACACCTTGACCCCCAGAGGTCAGAGTTTCGTTCTGCTGTTCACGAATACTAAATTGTGGTCCATTGTGGCCAACGAATATAATTACCAGGAACTCTCGTACAGGCAGCGGAGTGTACGCTTTTACATGATGTACGTATATTTATTGTGTACCTCTGTGTGTATGTGCATGTACGTTTGTATGTGTATATGTATATATAAATACACATGTATATATGTGTGTGTAAGTATATATATTTATGGGTGTATATATATATATATATATATATATATATATATATATATATATGTATGTATGTATGTATGTATGCATATATGTATGTGTGTATGATATATATATATTTGTATATACTTATATATTTACATATGTATATATATATGTATGTATGAATACTATGTGTGTATATAGATATATATATATATATATATATATATATGTATGTATGAATGAAAGCTATGTATATATATGTGTAACTGTGTTTATACATATATATATATATATATGCCTATGTGTGTATTTTTGTATATATGTAGGTATGCATATATGTATATATGTATAACTGTGATTATACATAGGTGTATGTCTGCCTCTCTGTGTGTGAGTGTGCATGTGTGTATGTGTGTCCGCACGTATTCATATTAGGGTAAATATGTATGCATGTACGTGTGCTTGTAGTGTGAAAGTTTCCGACAGAACCTGTATCCCAGAGTATAGAATATGTCTAAAGAAGCGACGAGATAGCGCCAATTTTGTTTTAAACCTATCAAAAACACAACGAAAAATTTTATAACCAGCGAAATAATGTAAGGCGAAAGCCGTAACATCATTTCATATTTCAATTTAATCCCATTTGAGAGTTAATTTTACTATACAGGCAAAAAACCCCACCAAATATTATGATAGTAACTGTAGCCTTGTTCCCTCAGATTGTGCGAATGATTCAGTCGTTCTACGAGATTGTTTCTGATCAGCGTAAACTTCAAACTGTCATAATTTTGGTATCTAATAGAATAAATTACTGCCTAAAGCTAAACCTCAGAAAACACAAATATATAGTGCAGATTATTAAAATTTGTATAACATTCCAAGAAACCTTCAGTAACGTGCGAACTATGATATTCAAAATATGTATCTAGACTATTCTTTGAAAGTTTTATGTATCGATTTCATATATCGATGAGCCGTATTCACGTATCAATAATGTGGCATTTAAGGAGTACAGGCATGTTTGTAGGAAGATGCATAATACTTTAGAAAAAGAAAAATACACTTCAGTTGACGTAACACGCTACGCCCTAAAACATCAAATTAATCTGTAATGCTGATTTTGTTTTCTCTCAGGAAAAATATTATTTTCTACTCAAGACACAAGGCCCGAAATTTTGGGGAAGGAGGTTAGTCGATTAGATCGACCTCAGTACGCAACTGATACATAATTTATCGACCCCGAAAGAATGAAACGCAAGGTCGACCTCAGAGGAATTTGAACTCAGAACATAAAGACAGACGAGATACCGCTAAGCATTTCACCCGGCATGATAACGTTTCGTATTCCTTTACTTCCCATAGGGGGCCACACACAGAGGGGACAAACAAGGACAGGCAAACGGATTAAGTCGATTATATCGACACCAGTGCGTAACTGGTACTTACTTAATCGATTTCGAAAGGATGAAAGGCAAAGTCAACATCGGCAGAATATGAACTCAGAACGTAACGGCAGACAAAATACCGCTAAGCACTTCACCCGGCGTGCTAACGTTTCTGCCAGCTCACCGCTTTGTCTCATAAAAGGTATTGGCTTAAAATTTTGTCACAAAAACGGGCATAATTTTTTTTTTTTTTTTTTTTTGCTTCTTGGAGTTCAGGGGCGGACAAAGTCGATTACAGGGACTCCAAAGGTACTTATTTTATCGACCCCAAAATAATGAAAAGCAAAGTCAATCTCTACGGGATTGCCGCTAAGCATTTTGCCCCGCGTGCTAAACGATTCTGCCGCTCGCCGCCTAACGTCTCATGAAAAATATTACTTTGCGACTTATGAATATCGATATTTTTCTCAATAAGAATGAATTAACTTGAAAATTATTGAATGCCAAATATCCAATATACACTCTAACACCTAGCGAATGAAGACTATAACTTAATGGAGACGGTGCAATAATAGACTAAGGAGTTTTTATTGGATATTTGGCATTCAATAATTTTCAGCTTCCTAGTATAGTTATTGTGCTTGCGTTTATGTAGAGTTTTGTTTATCACATTGACCAAGTGGATAGCCACATGTATTCCGGTGGAGATACATGTCATCCAGCCTACTTGTTACACAAATTGATGCCCTGGTGAAGCAACGGCAAACGAGCGGTGGTCCCCGGGTGACATTTTCACAGGCGCGTCGTATTTAGGTTGCTTTATAAGCCTGTGTTGGTGGCACGTTCTCAAGGGCTTCCAAGATTGGCACACGCCCTAGTAACACCACTGATGAGTGAATTATGTAAAGGAACAACAGTAGTGATGGCCAACAGACAGACTGTTCAGGGTGCATATCAATGCATAAGTTGAGTCTGTTAGGTTAAAAAACTGTATGTGTACTCGTGCGTGCGAAATTTTGTGATGAAGAGAAATGTATATATGGATACTTGCTTGAAGGTGTGGGTGATAGTGGATCATGGTAACAGCATGTGTATGTGTAAGTGGTCAATAATATATGTGCGTAGATGTACTGTGGTTTTGGCGTAGTTGAATGTGCGTGTGTAGATTGTGGTATATTGGTGTGCAGTTATGGCAACGTGATTGCGCATTTTATACAAGTAGGGTGGATGAACGATGCCGGAAGATAAGGTAGAACATAAGCTGTGGTGTGAAATATAACTCAGTCTGGTGTGGGGGCGAAATAGTATCGGCAGTACAATTGAAGGCATGACTGATAGAGGAGTTGTTGCGAAAGATAGTTACGCATTGCTGTTCGGTTATACGTCTCGCTAACCTGCGGTGAGTTTATCCAATGGGAAAGAAGCCACAGAATTAACAAATGCGACCCTTCTAATTTGACATGTGAAATATCTACTGTAGAGAAAGTGGGTGGGTTCAACTAATGTAGCAGTTTTCTGAATATAACGGCATATACCATACCATGCCCGGTAGCAAGAAAATTATTTGGTTCCCGTGGTAGAATTTCAAGACTTACGGAATAAAAAGTTTTGCAAAACAGCGGCCTTTCTATATAGGTAAACACAAATGCTACAAAAAAAAAAAAAAAGCAAAAAAACGCACACACAAACACGCAGATAACAGCATGTTTATGTATGTATATAAAATTCTATAAGTTTAAAGAAACTCTTCAATGCACATATGTTATCAAACGCCTAAAATTACGTAATTGTTTTTTTCGATGCTTTCGGCCTATGAACGGTATTTAAGCTCAAAGAAGCGTATTTAATTTCGTACAGATGTACCTTATATGTCAGCGTTTCGGAACAATTCATTCCCGTTTAAAAAGATTTTTTAAATATTTTTTTTCAAATGGTGTATACGGTAGCGAATGATATGTAGTCAGTCTGTATCTCACTTGCCAGAGTAATTTAATTATATTAAAGTTTTTATTTGGATGGTTTTATGATATATCGATGCCTTTTCTTTTGTATTTCATCATAAAATACGTTTTAGAATATGTGTAGATTTAGCCAGCTTTCAGTTAGATAATGAGCTTGTCCGTGTGCGCATAAATATGTATTTGCATGTGTGTGTTTGCGTGTGTGTGTTTGTGGGTGTGTGTGTGTGTGTGCCAATAGTGAATACATCAACACATTATACATTGCTTCTAGTTTGAAAGATAGATGCGTTTTTTTTTTTCATTTCTGACAAGAATATCTCTGATTCCTCCACTCCCGGTTCATAAGCTATACATATTGTAACATGTAATGTCATTTCTATTTTTTCTAATGGCAAATGTATCTCACCTCTATATCCCTCATGGTGTTTTCTTATGACATATAAGTCAATTAGAGATATATTTTCTGCCCAAGTAAATATAATATTTTGGAACACTGGCTTTTTACTACAGACTTCTAGCAGTGTTACAGATTTTCTTTTCGTAATACTTTTTCTGTCATTTCGACGTCAAATGTACGTAACTAGTTTTTTTTTTTCTTGATTACGTATTTTTTAATATTATATTGCCTTGTCTTAGCATTCTGCGTCTTTACCATAGAAGTTTTATCTATGGTAAAGCATTTTGAAATCCAAGATTATAAGAACATCTAAATTGCACTTATAATCTTGCTTTTTGTGAAGTTCATGAAACTGCATTGAAAGCGACTTCACATTGCGACGCTTTCTCGTGAGGAGATCGATTCACAAAGGAGTTGTCATTTTTTCATGTACTTAAAACACAGCATCAAGCAATATTAAATTTGCAAAGGGTAATTCGGTTTTGAATCTATGAATGAACATTTTGAAAGATGTTTTAAATCCTTTCTTGATTTTCTCAGCTGTACTCCATTTGCAATATCCGATATTCTAAGCACGTTATCACTTTTCGGATCACCTTTAATATCATACATGTTGCTACATATTTCCTTCAGTAAGAATAAGAATCTTGACCTGCATTATAAGAATATGAGAATTGCCTAAACCCATTTACTTATGCAAAGAAAAATTTGCACAAAAGGTAGAGAAATTTCTCGACTACATAATAATCGGTAGATCGATTTGTATTATGTTTATATATGTTTTTGTTTACTTAAATTTCTTTTTGAAGACGTTCTTGGATAATGCAAGAATAACAGGCTAAGATATAGAATTGTAGAATATGAGTGTTCCTTTTAGATGCCATTCATTCAAATCACGTGGTTATTTAGACAGCTCTGTTTCACGGATTCGATATGCTGAAAGTATTTTGACAACATTTATTCTATCTAAACTCGTTTTACTTATTGTTAGTAAACAGGCACTTAACCACATGTAGGGAGATCGCGAAATTGATTTTCTTGTCTTTGATGAAAGTTTATGTCTTTTAAGGGAGAATTTAAAGTTGTTTTGCAGGTTATATTTAATGGCTATACGTTATTGGTTATGCTTACGCGGGATTTCATTTTATATATCTCCTTTGTGTATTCTTTGTAGAAATGGATAATAACATCTTTTAAAATACTGTAACATATCACATATGCGTTCCTTGTTGACTGTACATAGTTTCTAGAAAATTTTATTGTTCAAATTTAAGTTTAACGCGGGAAGAAAATCGTAGTTTAAATGAGGGAACATAGCTTAATATTGGTCAACATAATTATAGGCAGAAATGTGCCCATACCCAAGCGTATTCATGAAAGAAACGATTTTGATCATAAGTCTCCTTCGATTAGATGAGTTTAATATTTCGAGAAGAGCAACGTCATATGGAATATGAGAAATATTTCAGATATATCGTTATTCCTTATACGCTCCATGTTGACCTGGTGTTAACACTTTCAAGTTCCAAACGTATTTCAGCAAATGTAATGGGCATACCTCAGAATATGCTAACTCGAAATCCTTTAAAGTGGAGAGATACTGACAGATGAAATATTAGTAAATATATGTAACAACACAAGCGATAAATTAGGCTGTCAGTGTGCAGAATTACAGAGGCATGACCTCAAAATTATATTTCTGCGTATCTGTGTGTTTGTGCGTACCTGCATGTTTTGTGTGCATATGTGGCCGTTAATGAAAGTGAATGTGTGCATGTATGTGTGTGTCTGTGATTATGTGTAGATAGATTGATAAATGTATAAATTTATATATGCTGATATAAATAAATGCGCGTTCATAAACTCATAAAGACGACAACTACATGTTACCGCTAGGACATTTGTGCTAACAGTATTTCAAGATTTTGGCATGAATGTGAAGTTATAAGTGAACTCAAACAAAATTACATTTCGACAACGTTACACTTGTAGAAAAGTTAGACTTTCAAGAAAATAATATTATCATGTTTCATGTCCTGACGAAACAAAACAGCTCTTGAACAAGAAATCGTGCGCATAATTCTTGGTTTCCTCTTCTCGAAATAGTAAACAAATCTATCCGAAATAGTTCACTAGCATCCTACAAAACGAAAATCGCACATACGCTCAAAAAAAAAAAAAAAATCATTTATTCGGATCTCTCTACCAATCTCCTGTAAAAAAGACATTGTATTTTCCTTAATACTAAGTTAATTCATAGATCCATTAATGGTTACTTTTGATTGTTACCCCTTTACCATTGCAGCAAATAACGTTTTCTTTAACCACTTGACTATCGATAACTTGTGAATGTAATTAGTTAGAAACTGCTTAGAAATCTTTCTGGTTGATAGTATCTTTCTCTACAATTTGTTTAATGGTATTATCTACAATTTACATTGAGGGTACATGCGTGTATGGAGCGTTCAACCAATTTCACGCTATTTTAAAACCAGGCATTGCAGATAATCAAACAAGTGAAATTTAGTCATCGAAAAACAATGATCCACCAACAAATCAATGTGTGTGTGTGTTTGTTTGTACGCGCATTTGTATGTATCTCTGTGTATATGTTTATGTGCGCGTGTGCTTTATTCATGTAATATAGGTACATCATTTATTTCCTTACAACTGTTTGTTTCATCGCCTGTTAGCGTCATCTTGACTTTTATTCAACCTTATAATTGTTGAAATAAATAAAAGAAAATCTAAAATTCACTTAATTTTTCCTTTATATACGTTATGTGTCCGTCTTTAAATAAATACTTGAATTTAATTATTATCATTTAAGCATTATTAGCAAGAAACTATTATAATAAACATTATCTGTTGATCGGTGGGACAGTTGAAACAACCACTTCTGATACAGTTAATATTTATCTGAGCTCTCTTTTGGGTAAAATAATTTGCTAATCGTAGATACAAAAGTCTGTGTATATAAAGACGCACGAACATATAAAAATATGTTTCTGTTTAAATGTGTGATTGTTCAATCATCAAACCTGATTGTTATCGCGTTTTTTATTCTACGTCCTGCGTTAATTCCGAAAAGTACTACGTCCCAGCCTCTCGTTGTAATCATATTTTCACATTAAATTTCATTATACCTATCAACTTTGAACAATGTATGATTAACATTTGCTACCTAGCATGATTTATTCTGTTTTTCTAAATTTGAAATCGTTATGTAGAGTGTAACTTAAGTTGTGGTCGCACATAAATTATTTTGTACATTGTGTTAATGTTTTTAACATTTCACCTCTTATAGTTAAATGCTTTGTTAGCCATTGCATTTCGATGAGAAATGATTTCGGTTCATTAAATATCTCATATATCATTTATAGGTAGTTGTTTATATGACATACTCAATCTTATAGGATATATATTTTAATACATTCATTGAATTATTCTTATTTATTAAATGGTTTTACGTCTGACGCCTCACTCTAAAATTTGATAACTATCCCAAAACGTTGTTCACTACTTCCTGCAGAATGAAAAGTACGCAGAAACATATGTTTGAAATGAAATGCATTTACACAACCACGCATGTATAAATCAGAAACATGTTTTCTTCCTTCTCATACTATCTCGCCACACACGAACCTAAAACGACATATTGGATTTTCCTTAATGGTATCTTAATTCAGATGGTTTATTCATGGCTATATTAGATAATTACCCTTCTCAATTAGGGCCACTTGCTGTTTTAGATAGCTGTTGCTTAGTTTCTATAGCTAACCGAAGATATTTTCTACGTATCATTGTTTAAAGTTGTATGATATAAATTAAAGCTGTTTTAAGTTTTTGGTAGTTATTTATATAAGCACTCTGACTTAATTCGAATAAATAATGCACAGACGCACACAGACACACGTACACACACATACACCTACGCGCACGCACACACGCATGTACATAATAACATGACTTACAAAGTGGAGTCACATGGGACGTCTTTCAGCTTGGCTTAACTCTAGACAGATGTCACTACGAAAGACGTGACCGAATGAAATTTTAGTAAATAAATTCCACATAACCGTTTGAACATAATATCATTAGTTAATGAGGACTATACTCTGAGAATAGGAGAACTTTGTTTCGCATAATTAAGTCTCTGAAGCAAGTTCAAGAGTGAAAACGCTATTAAAAATATAATAATTATTATTATTTGATAATAGTTGATATAACAGAATGGAAATTATTTAAAATTGGAGATAAGCAATGCGGTGACGAGCAGTGTATTATGCTTCAATATTTGATAATGCATTATGTATGTTATGACACAGTAGACAAAACGCATAAATGCAAAATTATTTGGCAGCATGAGTTGAAAGAATTTCGGAATAGTTAAACTCAATCACTGATATGCAACTAAACTTCTTTTGAAAAGTTAGCATCAAATGCTTTTAGCAAATTGTTTAGAGTAGAGTTAAATGTGTTTTTTAATGTTTTTCCTTCTTTTTTAATTTTGTTTTTTCAGATCAAGAGCGGAACCTTCAAGAATTGATTTATTACTAACGCAAAACAGCAATAATTTCTTGGAGAAATGAGGTTATATGATGTTCTTTTTTTTTTTGTCTTCAACAGCTTTATATTGATTTGTAATGTTAAGGGAACTTTTTCAGGGAAGGTTGTAATATTACTCGATTAAATCGACCTCAGACTTCTATTGAAAACTAATTATATCGATTCCGGGCTTAACAGACTCTACATCGGCGGGTTGCTGATTTCATGGCGTAGCGGCATTTAAGTAATTGTTGCATTCTATTTCGCTTACTAAATCGTATTTTCTATCCATTAATCTTACTATATTATCATTGTCATGTGACGTAATATATATGATTGTATTTCCATTCGACTGCGTAACCAATGACACGTCAACACTCTTGTTCGACTGCCTCGTAGTTATTTTCTTTTTACTGACATCAACAATTCACCGACCTGTTGATAGTCTCCGCTATATGATAAAGGAAAAGACTTCACGCTAAAATGAAAATAAATATTTCAGTCACTGTTTTCTCGACAAAGAGAATGGAACTCAAAACAGCATTTTCACTACCCTAGAAAAGGTAAACTTATGCCGTATTTGTTAGTGTACACAGCCTTCTATTATCCATTTCAAATTTTGTCACAAGGTCAAACATTTTGGGGAAAGAGTTAAATACTCTAAGTGCACTGATATTATCGTCTCCAAGAGGATGAAAAGCAAAGTCGACCTCGGTGGAAATTGAAATCAGATCGTAAAGACGGACGAATGCCACTAAGCATTTTGCCTGGTGTGCTAACGATTCCGCCAGCTCACCGCCTTACTGTGTTTTATCATTAACGAAAAAGACAGAAATCTGGCACAATCATTACTACGATGGACGAAATGGTTAGCGTAAATGCTTATGGCTTTACATTATGAATTCAAATACTAATGAGGTCTACTTTCATTTTATCATTTCGGGGTCCATAAAATAAGTACCACTTATCACTGGCATCTATGTAATTGACTATTCTCTCCCCTAAAATTTCTGGTCTTGCATCAGAATTTCAGAACATTGTGAATATATTAACCAAGATATAAAAATATACATACACAATTACACACCCGTGTGTGTGTGTGTGTGTGTGTGTTTATGCGTGTACCTTTTAATCATTAAGTCAGGAAAGAGTATTGCCTTTAATCGTTTATAGATTCCTCAAAACTAATAAGGTGAGTGTTTTCTCATTCTGCAGACTTCGCAAAACCTTGCAATGTATTAGTTACTGAGTGTATAAAATATAACCCATTCTATCTCAGAGGAGGAAAAAATATTTCTTTATCTGTGTATGTTGTAGGTTGTGGGGGCGCAATGGCCCAGTTGTTAGGGCAGCGGACTCGTGGTCGTAAGAACGCTGTTTCGATTGCCAGACCGGGCGTTGAGAATGCTTATTGAGAGAAAGCACCTAAAGCTCCACGAGGCTCCGCCAGAGGGTGGTGGCGAACCCTGCTGTACTCTTTCACCAGAACTTTCTCTCACTCTTTCTTCCTGTTTTTGTTGTACCTGTATTTCAAAAGGAAAGCCTTGTCACACTCTGTGTCACGCTGAATCTCCCCGAGAACTACATTAAGGGTACACGTGTGTATGGAGTGCTCAACCACTTGCACTTTAATTTCACGAGCAGGCTGTTCCGTTGAGTGGATCAACTGGAACTCTTGTCATCGTAACCTATGGAGTGCCGAAGGCATGCTGTAGGTTACACATGTAAACACCTCAGTTGTGGCTATTTAAAGCTGTGGAATTTCAACCACTGTTTCTACATCGAAGATATCTTGTAGTAATTACAGGACAGGAGAATCTGATCAATTGATATATAGCTTACCAACACACAAACACCGGTGTAGGTATTAATTACGAATGAGAGGAAATGCAGTTCCCCTTACTCTGTAATGTGTAATTGACACATTATCAGTATTTCATTCAAATGAGATTTATATAGGTCTGAGCTACAGTAACCTGTATCAGTCTTAACTGAGAATTTAACGTGTATCATAAGTAGAATAAAATACTATAAGTTTTGTCGAGAGCTTTTGGAATAGCAGAGTGAATTACTGTAGGAAGAGATGTAGATGTACCACAGGGAATACAATATAAACCGACAATATCTCGTCTTACTGGAATTTCCCACTGTATTTCGCCCTCTGTATTGCATGCTGCAATGTAACCAGACGACAGTTTGTAGATTATCTATTAAGAAATGGTTAACTAACTGTTAGTTGTGCATTAACATACGTTTCGATTTCTTAGGGAGAGGTTTACCCTATTTCATGGAAATAAAATACTTTATTTTGAATGAAATGTGTCAAAAATCCCATTCTTTATTGTATGAGAATTTGGGCCTACGATTTTGTAATATTGAACCATGCGTACTTTGTCTAAAATATGAACTGCTAAAATTACGACGGGAGACATCTAATACGTCTGTGCGCATTTTATGCTATCATATATAGTAGTTATATTTCAACATTCAGTGGGAAACAAAGAAGTGCGAAAGCACACATCCCCAAATTACACTTCTATATGTGTTCTCTCCACTGCAGCTATCTATCAGCGAATGGATAATTGGCCAAAATCATTGCTGCCGCGATCATGGTATACTTTCTTTATGAAAATAAGTGTATAAATTTTGTCGTGTTTCAAGACATCTTTGTGTCGTTTGAGAGTATTTCGGTGCTAGCATTACCAGGTCGAGTATGAACATTCGTGCATAAAAAAGTGTTATTGCTTGTGAGATTTGAGAGGTGTAAAATATATGGGTGAAAGTTTCTGTATACATAGTATAATGTATATGTATGAATATCACTTCACGCCCGCGTGTGCGTATATATATATATATATATATATATATATATATATATATATATATATATATACATATATATATGTGTGTGTGTGTGTGTGTATGTATATATATATGCATATAATATGAGCGTGTACTTTTTGTATATATATATATATATATATATATGCATGTATATATATATATGTATATATATATATATATATATATATATGTATATATATATATATATATATATATATATATATATATATATATATATATATGCATGTATATATATATATATATATATATATTTATATTCGCGTGCAGATGTATGTAAACGAACAAAATCGATTTAATCCCTAATTCTACAGCTACTTCATCAACACTCACAAACTGGTGTGAATTTGAGTGAATTTTAATCGGTTTAATTTGAAATTTAGTGATTGAATCTGACACATTTATGTTTTAATAGTTACAAAAACTATCTTGATGGCTGCAGAAAGAAGAAAAAATTAGATTAGGGATTTTCTCATTAGTAGTGAAAAGCGAAAACACTGGGAAATATAAAAAAATTTGAACTGTTGAATATTAATGATTACCCCACAAAAGAAAAAATAGAATAAGAATGCGCATAGGAGGCCGAAATTGGTGAACAATAAAAAAAAAAGGATAACGTAACGTGGAGGCGTGAAAAAAATCAACGAAACAAATTTCGGAATAAAATATTATATTTTGCTCTGTCTATTGATTGAACATTTTTTAATCAACAAAAAGGTTATTGAGAAAAATGTATAAATAAAATAAAGACCCCATTTTTTTCCCAAAGTGTTTTCTCTGATTTAATATGAATACAATTTTTCATAACAAAAAGAGAAAAATCTGGAAAAGTTAGTAAATATATTTTAAATGTTTTAATTAATGAATGCAAATTTATGTAAGATTGCGAAAGAATCACATGATTTAAAAAAAAAAAAAATTCGTTCAACACAGAGGCAAAATATTTTAATGCGATTCTGTTCAGCATTCGACTTTGTACAAAGTCAGAATCGTTTCGATCCATCTGGGTCGTTAGATATGTATCAGCGCGAACTGAGCT
>NC_142948.1:14159717-14184717 GCF_046866305.1 Octopus bimaculoides | reverse complement strand
CTTTATCATACGTTCGCTGCGACCCAATCCTAGCGAGTGAAGTTAGGCAGACTGAAGCTGCGGAAGATCACATGGAATTGATTGTAATTGTTATTTACAGGCCGTTACGCTTGTGGCGCCCGAGGTTTACATGAAACATAACAGGCTCCTGGACATTTGTCTGTTTGTGCTATCATTTAATCAGTCCGGTGGTCTCATTTTTTGAATGCTATCTCGAGATTTAGGTATGGGGGTTGTTCTTAGAGCAGTATTTCGTTCAGCTTTCACGAAGCTCTGACTAAACTTAGAAAGGAACAAAGTGAAATAGACTGCCACTGAATTTAAATGATTTTCTTTTGACATTATAGTTTAGCATGAGGCAGTGAGACGGCAGCTTTGTAAGCACGCCGGCGAAAATGCTTAGCGGCGTTTCCACCGTCTTTACTTTCTCATTTCAAATTCCACCGAGGTCGACTTTGCTTTCCCTCATGTCGAAAAAATAAATGCCACACGGGCACAAGGCGGACGGGGCGATGTAATCAACTTAGACTTTACTGGAAACCGCTGGCCTTATGCCAAAATGTGAAACCAATATAATTTAGCTCAGGCGCTCGGTGGCATTTCTTCCAATTTTTCATTCTGTGATAAATTTCCACCGAAGTCTACTATACCTGCCATCTTATTGGGGTCGTTAAAATAAATTGCAGCTGGGCACTCGCGTCGGTGAAATCGACATTCCTCACCCCGAAAATGAAGCCCTTGTACCAAAATCGTAAGCCATCATTTATATTTTTGCTATGCAGTGCTATGTATGTATACATGCAAGTAGGTAGGTAGGTAGGTACATGTATGCATCTACGTATGTAGGTAGGTATACAAGCGTATATATATATATATATATATGTATATATATATATATATATATATTTGTAGGTGTGTGTGAGAGTGCGTGCGAGTGTGCGTGTGTGTGTATGTATGTGTGTGTGTGTGTGTGTGTGTGTGTGTGTGTGTGTGTGTGTATGTAATGTTTGTCTAATGCATATTCGAAAAACGAAATATAACCTGCAACAGTCTCGTTTATTGCAGGAAAATTTCCCACGTTGCCCTGATTTCTGAATAACAACTCACAGCTTCATAACCTATCCTGCTTTTAACTAATTATTCTATGGAGCGGCACATAAACGCAACCCACTGTGGGATACGAACACGTAACTATAACAAAAACACCAAGAGATCTGGCATCTTGTCAAAAAATGAAAGATTCGTTACAAACGAAATTTTCGCCAGTATATTCATCATATTGTTTTAGTTTCAAATATTTTACGTTAGTATTCAAATCCCAATAGAGTCACTTTTAACTTTTAACCTGTGAGTTTTCTCGACTAATTAGTGTCTGCAACTGTAGAGAGAGTAGCAACTGCAGCAGCAGCATCAATAGCACCAGCAGCCGCGTCAGCAAGAACAGCAACAGAAGCAACAATCTTCCATCGGTGTGGCGGGTTTGTGTTTCTTTTACACTGACATATTCTTGGCAAGTAGCTAAAATACACGACATGAAGCCTCTTGAAAGAGATAAGATAACTTGGCATCAAAATAAAAGAAGGAAACTATACCTTCCGTAAAACTCTTATGCGAAAGTAAGATAAGACAATTGGTATAAGTATAATCGTACGATTTTATGAGCAATATGTCATATACCAGATATCATTGTAAGATGTATGAGACTATGATATAGATGTTAGAGAGAATTATGATTGAAGACTAAGATGTTCGTGATATATCAAACATATGTAAACAACGATCATATATATATATATATATATATATATATATATATATATATATATATATATATAGTTATGGTAACTCTGAGAATATATATATATATATATATATATATATATATATATAGTTATGGTAACTCTGAGAATATATATTTATATATATATATAGATATATATATATACATACACACACACGTGTGTGTTTGCGTGTGCGTGTGTGTGTGTGTGTGTATTGTTTTATGCATGTATATGTGTAGAAAAGTGAGTAGGTGTACATACATAGTGCATACATACCAGCAAACGTATATAGAGACAGACATAAATCGATCGATCGGTCATTCGATAGATATATAGATAGATAGAGAGGTCCAGCTACATGTGCCCTACAAACCAGATAATAATAATAACAATATTAATAATGATAATAGTGGTAATATATGTGAGTGCCTGCGTGTGTATGTGAGCGTATGAATATAAGCATATATATATATATATATATATATATATATATATATATATATATATATATATATATATATATATATATATACACGCTCACACACACACACATATATATATACGCACATCTATATGTGAGTATGAGGGGATGTTTTGTGTGTATGTATTTAAGAAGCCTCTTCATTGTTTACAGCAGAGAACATCCAAGGGAATTCCACACTTTCGTTTAACTTGATTTCGAGATCAAGGTCCTTGGGAATCTATAGAAATAGTAACACTCCAACATACCATGCTTTCAGATCGAAAACGTGTGCCGTAATCAAGTAGTAAATAGAATATCTGCCACACCCCTCACACATAAGTTAACAGAGATGATAGAGCGAGAAAGAGAGAGTGAATGAAAGAGACACACAGAGGGAAACAATGTTTAATAAATACATTAAGCTTAACATTAAAGTATAGGCCTAGAAATTTGACATTCTTGCTAATCTCTTGTAAGTCCCGGAATAGTGGACTGCATATAGTGAGCATGCTGACCAACTACATGTCTTCCGCAAAGGCTATTTCAGGTAACGTACGGCCAATCATTAAAAGACCTGTTTAGCAAGTATAAGTCTAATGTCGACCTGTTTAGCAAGTATAAGTTTGACGGAAACGGGAGCTTCCTTATTCAATCGCAATTTCACTGAGCAAGCCATGTCGTTAGAATGAGTTACGAAAGAATACGCAAAGTCTTCCTGTACAGCCCGCTTGACAGAGGGCCCAGGAAAGTTGGTCGACCATATAAGTACAAGCCGAAGAGTGTATAATGACAGCCACGCAAGGACAACCTCTAAACAGTAAATATAGCTCACGAAACCTTAGTTCAAATAACCTTGGAATGAACAAAATCATGTGAAACTGGTATAAGGGACTTTGTTGTAAGCAAAATAAAGCTCTGCTCATTCGCTGGCTTGGTATGAACACACCACAGACACGCTTACACACACCTTCCGACTATCAAATACACTCACAGATATTCACTCATGGCCTGGAGCTATAGTAGAAGGCACTTGCCCAAAGTACCGTGCAGTAAGATTTAACCCAAAGCCATGTTATTGGGAAGCGCACTTCTTAACTGCACATAGGTGTTGGTTTCCTTTTCGTATTTAATTTGCAAGATTCTGATTCGTGTGTTGAAACGAATCTTCTCTCTTGAGACAGTAATTATGCCAATAATGTTAAACACACATGCTATTTCAGTATCACTAACAACTAACCGAACTATTGACGAACACTGAAGAAACGATATTGAACCAGTGCGTGTGTTTATTATTTTTGGCATATTGACTCATCCAGTATACAATAATGTACGCTAGCACTTAGCAAAAGTACTCCAGATTTTATCGTGTTTTACTTTTAATTAAGCAGATTGGAAGAGGTGTAAAGTACCAACTATGTAGCTAATTGACTTTTTGTAAGTTTTCTATATTAACAAGTTCCATTTTCAATTATTGTGTTTCTTACTAACTTCTAACTGTGATGCATTCATTTATATTTATTTGCATTTCTGTCAACTGGGGCGTCCTCAGAGTGGTTCCATAATAGAAACGAGAAAGGGGTATTCAGTTATATACAGAAATATACTGAGGGGCATATTGTTGGATGAATTCATAGTAAGAGAGAGATAGAGAGATAGAGGGGGAGATGCAGAGATCGAGAAGGGTAGATAGAGACAAACAAATAGACAGATAAACAGAGACGCGGAAATCGGGAGATGAGTAGATAGTCTAACGTAGTGTAATAAAAATGTACCGACAGAGGGTAGAGAAGATAGAACGGCAGAGTAAGGTGTGAAAAGAATATAAGTGAGAGAATCAGATGTGTAGATGGAATACAGCAGACGACTCTAGATCAAAACACAACACGTGAGAGTGGTAAAAATAAAATGACAGAGAGACTGTAGTGGCCGACAGGGAGAAGTTTAAGGAGACCGACTGAAAGTTTTAGACACAATGGCATAGAAAGGAAACTTGATACACGGGGTTGGCGAGCTGCGATAGATTGAAAAGGTGTTGATTTACAGATAAGAAATGACATGCAGAAAAAAGAACAAGAGACACAGTGAGAAAGAGGATGAGAGAGATAAGCGAGAGAGAGAGAGAGAGGGTGAGAGAGGGGGCGTGTGTGTGTGTGTGTGTGTGTGTGTGTAAGACAGTAAGGAAAACAGGCAGAGAAATAAGAAAGAGGGATACATGTACCAAACTGAAATGTAGTTAGAAAGGGAGGAACATAGAGATAAACTGAAAAGTTAGTTACTTACGAATCGACATAAAGACATAAAGGAACGCGTATGTATATAAGGGAGAAAGATAAGTAGATATGCAGATGGATAAGTAGGTATATAAAATGTGCATGTATAACAACTATACTTCTTGATGTTTATTTGTAAATATGTCTGTATGTAATGCATGTAAAATACTGAACGAATGTGTAAATAATAGATAGGAAAGTAGGATAGGAAAGTCTGATTAATAATGTAGAGATAATTCTATTACGCTCCAGTCGGGTAGCCTGCTGGGTACGCTGTTGGTAACATGTGTCCCCTGTAGGGTAAATACGATCGCCATATTGATTTTATTTCATTTATCAGACAGAATTAATGAGCTGTGTGTATTTCGGGGTAGATTTATTGCTTGCTCCGGTTTACGCTAATTTCGCCTTCTCTCTCTCTCTCTCTCTCCTCTCACCTTTCTCTCTTTGCCACACAATTGTATCTATTTTTCTTTTCCTCTCTTTCTCATGCTTGTTCTCTACACGTACGGAAGCATACACACACACACCAACCCACACACACTCCCACGCACACATTCACACACAGCAAGCGTACACACATATCTAAACTGTTGCATGTCCTTGAGTGCGACTGTGTGCGCCTGTGTGTATACATACACACATATATATGTATATGTCTGTATATTCATATATATATATATATATATATATATATATATATATATATATATATATATATATATATATGCATAGGTATATATACTTATATATGTAAGTATATATGTGTGTGTGAGATTCTCTGTGTGTATACATACATATATGTTATTCTTTTTAATCTCTCTAGTGATGTATTTGCTAGTGCACCGCCCTCACGACATTAAGTCGATCATATCGACCCCATCTACTTTGCTACGAAGTTTCTCATTCTCTAAGACTCTCTCCATATCCATTTCTCCACCTATGCGTCTATATGTCTATGTATGTATGTATCTATCAGCCTCTCTATTAATATATGTGTGTCTATCCATTTATTAACATAACTAGATATCAACCTCGATCTATATACATATGTGTATACAAACGCACACACATGAATATGAAAAAGGAAGACGGATCTCATGGTGTACAATTATGTTATTGCTGATCAATGAAAATGTGTTATAAATATATAAACCTAATATATATTTATATCGTTCACTTTTATGTCAATGGTGTAAATCTGCTTCCTTGACTGATGTTTATCTCAGATTTTTCGGCTTACTTCATTGGGTTCAAGTAATTTTTAACACTCAAAGAATAATAATGCCCTATGCCAAGAGAATGAATATATGCGCAAGATATATTAAATGTACTTTGGATTGAAACGATCCAAGCAAAGAGCTGCAGTATTGTGTGTAAAGCTGAACTATTTGTTAAATGTCCTTCAAATTACATATTCAAATTGAAAAGGAAAGAAGATTTGCATCTGTAGGACACGACATCAATGGCCGAGAAAACTTGGCATTGATCATAGATTTTCTGTATCAGATCTGAGTAATAGTTAAAGAGCCATAACCACAATATTGTGTAAAAGACAGTAGAATGTTTTGGAAAACATAATCTGAGGCTGTTATGTTTCTGATAGTTTTATGAAAATCCTACAAATGAAAGTATACATATGACTTTTACTTGCAATTAATATTTATTGATTTTAGAATTAATATTTAGGGTACGTGGTAGTGTTTGTATTACGTTTTGATAACTGACATGTTGATTCTAAATCGCATTTTTTAACCAAGTCATTAAATTTGATTTTGTGTGGAACAAGTTTGTAAGATGCTCATTAGAGGACTACAGATATAAATCAAGAAATGACACATTGTTCTTAATGGGATTTGGAAGTGCAAATATCTGTGAATCTTCGAAGTTTGTCATCGAATTTCACTAATGAGAAGGATGTCGCCTAAATAACAGTGAGCGCTTTATAAAAAGAGATTTGCATTTTGTCCCGATACGACAAATTTAATTGCCAAGAAAAATACAAATGACAGTTTAACAAGACTCTTTATTGCGTCCATGAACCAAAACACAGTTCTTCCAAAAGCTAACTTATCTGACCACATTCATTTGAGAATTCTAGGGTGTGTGGATATATATGTATATGTGTGTGTGTGTGTCTGTGTCTGTGTGTGTGCGCGCGCGTGCGTGTGTATTCATGTATATATATGAGTGAGTCTGTGTGTATTTATGCACGTATGTGTGTGTAAGTATGTATATATACGGTCCATCAATATTTTGAGGACAACTCTTTCAGGAGCTTTAACTGTTTTTGAAAGTTTTTGTAACTTTACTTTTCATATAAATAACATCAGGCATCACATTGAGTCAGCAAATGCAAAAACACACTGTAATCGTTGTGATACAGAGATAGTGCGCTTCAGGAATGTTGCCCTCTCCTTCGTTATCTAAGTAGCTGCTGTTGGAGAGTCAACATCAGCAGCTGAACGTAAAACTCATGCAACGAGTGAGATCCACTCTCAGAACACATAGTTTTGTACAAAATTCCCAAGAAACAAGCGATACCATCCACAGAAGATCAGTCAAAGCCATGCGAAGAACCTCAAGGTTTGAGAATGCACCATCAGAAGAGCTGTGCATGTAGGCATTAAATACAAGTCATACGTGATGCGGACGATTCGGTTCATGTATGCGACAATCAAGGATCTTTCGATCTTTTCAAAGCGCATGCTAAACAAGTTAAAGCGCAAGGATGGTGTGTGTGTTGGTGTTTGTGTATCTCTGTCTGTGTGTGTATCATATATCATATTTTAGATATTATATATAAACAACAAAGTGCTAATTTAATTAAGTGTATTAGAGTTTTCTTTTCAACATTTCATTTGCATTAGTTCGTTTGGAATAAATGAAGTCCAACAGTTGATTTTCATAAATATTACCAGGTTAGCACAACCTCATCTTCAGGATACAGAATAGAGAGTTTTTTTTGTTTAGTTCATTCGTATAGTGGGTAGATCTCTTTCATGGAGATACTACATTTATTTTTTTTTTTTTATAGATAGATTTTATACTGAGAATTCGACTATTATAAACTCCTGCTTCGACGCATCATCGCTGACGGGATCACTTTGCTTGTGAAAAGTGGATGTCGTCTCTGTTCTAAATGTAGCCTTGTGTTGTGATATATAATATTAATTCCTCATGTATCATCTATCTCAGGGGTGGGTTGAGGGGTGTTCTACAATATATGAATGTATTACTTCTTAATACTTTTCTATTGAGTTTTCTTTTATTATGTCTAGAGCTGTGTTGTAATTGTTTCTTGTTGTAAATATATATTGTACTTGCGATGTTATCATAATATAGTGTTAGCATAGATCAATTCAACCTTTTCAATTTGAGTACCAACATTTATTTTTCAAGAAACGAAGAGCAAAAGAACAAACGTGTGCGCATTAAACTTCTATGACGAAAGAAAGGGCATAAGAAATATAAAACTAATACCATGCTTTATTTCGAAGTGAATAGAATAAGAATAATTATTTACAAAATAATAACGAAATACACAAATATAAATAAACAAAAGAGACATATAGACAGAGAGAAGGGGAGGGAGGGAGAAAGAGCGAAAGAGAAAAAGTGAGAGGTAGAGAGATATTGAAAGAGAGAGAAAGAAAGACACAGAGAGAGATAGGATCACATAATATTGAAGAGTTTTCAGAATATTGCAGTATGTATAATTGAGAAAACGGGTGTGACATAAGTGTCCCATCTACCTGCCCACATACAGTTTTGCGTGCAGTTTAACCCAGTCCATAAATCTAAGACTGACCCTAACGGTAAACATAAACCTTGCACTAAGACCTAACCGTTACCCTAAATCTATTCCTAATGCCTGTACCAAAACGCTGACCTCAAACCTAAGTCAGAACAGATAATTTTAAAGTATATATTACAGATAATGCAGTAGAAAACATCCTGAAGTATCACCGAAAACTATTTGCCAAAATCTTTCATAAATTCAAGTGAATAGTTGGCAAAATATGTTAAGTGATATCATTCAGTGAATGCGGAGGAGAAATATATCGTATTACTTTATATATCTTGATTTAATGATATTAAAATAGTTTGGGGATTACTGCCCTATCAAATAGAGGAAGCAAGACATCTTCCGATTTCAGGTAAGTGACTTGTTCAGCGCTGTACGCCCTACCGGCCAAGAAAACAACATTCGCCAAAATTTGTGATTTTCACCGTTATTCTATTGGGAAGCGTAATATTTTAAGAGGTTATACACATACAAAGACATACACATATCCCTCCGTACACGATTCATAATTTGAATATGGAAATTCGTAAACATTGAATGTAAAACAGTATAAAAAAGCGTAAAATAATGTAAACAACTAAGATAGAAGTATATCTAAATAACATTTTTTCTCAATGCTATTTATATAATAGTGGAGGCGCAATGGCCCAGTGGTTAGGGCAGCGGACACGCGGTCATAGGATCGCGGTTTCGATTCTCAGACTGGGCGTTGTGAGTGTTTATTGAGCGAAAACACCTAAAGCTCCACGAGGCTCCGGCAGGGGATGGTTGCGAACCCTGCTGTACTCTTTCACCACAACTTTCTCTCAGTCTTACTTCCTGTTTATGTTGTGCCTGTAATTCAAAGGGTCAGCCTTGTCACACTGTGTCAAACTGAATATCCCCGAGAACTACGTTAAGGGTACACGTGTCTGTGGAGTGCTCAACTACTTGCACGTTAATTTCACGAGCAGGCTGTTCCGTTGATCGGATCAACTAGAACCCTCGTCGTCGTAAGCGACGGAGTACCAACAACAACAATTTATATAGTGATAGAAAGATGCTCTTGCGTTCATTAGAAGTTGTCCACCTCATAATTCATGATACAGAGGCTGGGAGTCTATTTCAGTTCGGGAGTGAATCGTCATCATATGTCACTTAGTCCCAAACACAAATCATATAGCTGCAATAGAATGTTGTATCACCAATAATAATGTGATTTCTCTAAGGCATCACCCAGTAATCTATCAAGTCCATTTACACATTTCTCAGTATATACTGCTGTTATGACTTCCCTCCCTCATTTTATATCTCCGTCGTAGATGGGTAGATTTGCTAGTATGTTCCAATGGTAACGAAATACTTCTAGTTCTTAATTAATACAGTGTATATCAAATTCTATATATTTGTGTGTGTACATGTACGTACACACAAATATTTGCATGTATGTATATCTTGATGTATTTTTTGACGCTGAATACGAGTTTCAGATTAATTAATTTAAGAAAAATTTCGAGAAGTATTATACAAGTTTAAAATTTGTTCACTCTCACCCAGTCAACAAAAGAGAACTGCACGTGATAGCTGTGATAAAACGAAAGTAAACATTATTTTCCAGTCACAAGGCCCGAAATTTTTGTGGGAGGGGGCCAGTCAATTAGATCGACCCCAGTACTTAATTGGGAATTAATTTAAGTTTGGTGTCCATATGAATTTTTGGAAGAATTGGGACGTTGATATTGAAATCTCCTTTGTTTCTGGGGTTGTATGAGGATATATAAGGTAGTGCTTTTAGGTTAGATGTGATGTTGTGTTTGGCTTTTCTTAACGTTTTAAAATCTATCAGTAACCACAATTCGTAATTTTCTCATTTTATGAAGTTGCCTTCTGGACCTAAACACAATTGAGACTGAATAGAGAAGCCTCACCTACCAAAAAATATAAGCCAGAATTAAATATGAACCCATATTAAAATTAAAGGACTTACCCCATCTAATGTAAGATATAAAATAGAGAACACAAAAGAAATATTAAAAATAAAAAATTACAGATTTACCTCCCCTCTACTGCAAAATAAATGAGTGAACACTTATCTCCAATATATTTTTCCTCTTAACGATATATCTTTTTTATCTCTCAGCCTGATGAGCAATGCGAAACCGGTTCTTACTTCAAACATGTTGAACGAACACAACCTTATTTTGTACTAAATTGTATATCTTTATTATTATGGCTCTAATATACACATAATTCCGAAAAATTTAGTGAGCCGTGTTAAAATAATGAACTGCATGAACACACAGACCAAAATGATATATATTGAAAGAAACATTATTTTAACACGACACGAACTTTTTCTTCAACCTAATATATATATATATATATATATATATATATATATATATATATATATATATATATATATATATATATACATATATATATATATAGGTTATGGGCGATGAGCGAAAGTGGTGTCAATTGGACCCAGAGGTTTCAGGTAATGGTGAGTAATTGGTGTGGATAGACCATAGTTAAGCTCCAGGTTCAGTTATTATGCAAATAAGGGGTCCAACGTAGGTCATATATATATATATATATATATATATATATATAGCGTTTATTTACTAAATTGTATTTCACAATGATATACAATGCCGAGGTATTTAAACAGAAAAAGAAATTCTTGAAATACCGATTTGAAAAAGTATACCATGTTTTAAGAAGCTATTCCTGCAATATTACCGGTGATTTCGAATGTAATTGCAAAGCGATGCAAGTCATGTCAACATATGACGAAGATCTGTGGACCTGACAATTCTGTTAATTGAGGGTTAAATTACTGAGGTTCCGGGCGATAAGTGGTTTATGATAGCAAGTAACATTTCCCCATTACTCAATGAAAACAGGATAACATGAGGATCAATTTTTAGTATATTACACGTAAATTATAACTAATATGTTATTGATAAATAAAATAGAAATGTTGCAAACAAACACGCATTTAACTGACTAGAATATGCAAGTGAGGATATTTCAGCTTGATATCAAACATGATCATCTTACGATGCATTTGCATGTACTGAAAATAGGTGAAAACAAGAGAAAATACAGAAAAACGAGTAACACAAACTAAGATTAAATCTTCCGGTTACTCTTAAAATTTCCATTAACGAATCCAAATAATTTTAAGATCAATCAGCATGCAAGTTGATAGCGATATACTAGCTAAATCGTGTAATAGATAAGATCTGCAGTTTTGGTTAATAAAAATTTAGGAAAATTACCGATAAAATATCAAGTAGGAGTATAATACGTGATAAACACGAGCATTATGCTTGCATTTTAATCAATAAAAATAAAAATAGCAGAACATTTTATTTTATGAATTTCTGTACAAAAAATATTACATTATCTGATGTCACTAAAAGCAATATGTGATATGTCCAACAAAAACATTTAAATTCGAAATGGAAGTTAGGGGTTAGGAAATTAGTTTGAAGGGAAATATCTAACCCTCTGAAAGCATCCATGAGAACTGAGTTAGACCAACAGAGGTTTAACACCTACATGACATGCTGGATTTCGCACAAATCCAGCACTCTTTATACGATTTCGGCTGACGCTGCCATGAAATTTCAAGTCATGTAGAGCTGATTAAAACAATTACGAAAGATACAGGAAACGCCACCTAAGAGTGGGGTGCAAGTTTCACTCGCAAGACATTGAGGAAGTACGTGTTCAGGGAGACATAAATCTTTGTTTCAGTAATTGGATCTTGGCTAGACTGAGGCACTGCCTTGAATAATAATTAGTCGTCCCCAGTTCAAATTCTAAAAACTGGTGATTATTCTATCGATTTCACTTGCCAAACCGTCATGTTACAGGGACATAACCATACCAATACCGGTTGTGAAACGGTGGTGTAGGACAAGCACAGTCCTTAAGTCACACATGTTATCATGTGTGCAGCCCCCATATTGTGTCACTGACGATTCGGATTTCTGTGTGGCAAGAGTGTTTACATTTCTATTATATATTGTACCTTTATAGTCTAGCTTGGCTCAGTGTGGCACCTACGACCCTTTCGCCTTGAGTTATCGCAACTATCCCTCTCTCCTATAAAACAGGTTGACTTTGAAACATATATCACTGCAATGTTTTTGCACCGGCTCTCTGCACATTCTATAGATTGCATTTCTAGTTTAACTGTTTAACTGGGTGCTTATCTTACACCCTATACAGTTTTTAATCATGACAGTTGTTTCTTCCAAAAGAGTATGTTCTATGGTCAGAGATTTTGAGGAAGCTCCTAGCTTTTCTACTAATTGTTTTTAGATTCTCTTATTCTAAAACTTTTCTAAATAGTTCGACAACGGCCGTAGCGCTGATGGCCATGAAAGTCTGGAATTATTGGATGCCATACTTTTATTTGGCCTTACACATCTTCTGATTAATCCTTTTTATACTCTTCAATGATTTCTGTACAGTGGACAAATCCCTTTCATGCCATTTTGCGATGGCTCCTTTGGGATCTTTGTGGTTTTCTTCACTGTTTACAAGTTTGGTCCAATTCTTTTGCAAATTTGGTATAAAAAGGAAGTTTTGTGTACTAATTATGAAAATGAAATTCATTTTACCTATACATCTATAATAAAAAAAATACTAGTTTTTAAAAGTTGCCAAATTTGGGTATTATAGCCAATCAGAAGCGTGTATTTTTCACATCACCCTGACGGAAAAAATCTGTTGCCCTGGTGAACAAAGATGCTGCGCAGGAAGAAAAGGAGATACGAGAAAGATAATCTACTATAATAATAATCTTGTGTTTTTCTCGTTCACAACATATGCATGAGAAAGGTAGGGGTGATGGCAAACTGGTAGGGATGGCAAACTGGTAGGGGGAGCGTTTCATTTCTGTGAGTATATGTGTGTATGTAAAAGGACAGTATGTGAATGTGTGTGTGTGTGTGTGTATATGTATGTGTAAAGACAACCACTAGATAACATTGACAGTGTATTAATTTGATTTACCATCGATATTTATATATCGAATTAGCCGTCATTTTTGACAGCACGGGGCCAGCTAGTTTATTTTGTGAAATCCTAGAGAGTATTACAAACTTTCGTTCTTGAATATTTTTCACTAATGTATGTCTGTTTTAAACAATGTTTTTACTGTTATTTCTAGCAATCCCAGTTGGTTTGTTGGTTCGTAGCTTTAAATATTTAATTTGCTCGTAAATGTTTTAACGTTAATTTCATTCGTATATATTTTAATGTTTTGACTGTTATTGCGATGATGGAAGAGGCAATGAAAGTGCTATTATTCTGATTGGCTGACAATTCTGAAAATGATCAAACTCTGAACATCTGTAACATTTTCGCAACATTTTTCGGGAATAGATAAATGACAAATTCGGATAGAGCGTCAAAGATTACATCTATATATTACATTAAAAAAATCTTTTTAAGCATAATTAGAAACAGTGACGAGAACCACAAAGAACCCTCCTTTGTACACCTTATTACTATCTCTGTGTCTATAAACACAGAGAAGAATAAACGGCTTTTGACGAGGTTACAGTCTTGGCGACGAAGGAGATGTGATAGAAGCACCAATAACTAATAGCAATAACATTGAAGTGTAAGTCAAATAGTACGTGTGTTTATTGGCGAAATGAGCATTCCCAAATATTTACATAACTGTTTCAGCAACCGATTGCACATAGAGACTCTCGAACAAGAAGCAGATTCACAGACGCGCACAAGCACGCACACCCATACAAAGACAGATACACACATATACACACATGCATATACAGAACACGCACACACATACTTATATATATATATTATTCTGAAACAAGAATGTTGCTGTTAGTGACTTCGAAGTTTAAGCCAGCTGAGCCATCCTCAGACGAGGTTAATTGCCTGAAACTTCGAAGCCACTATGAAGAACGTTTTCACTTAAGAATAAAAAGATCTTTGCTCTACAAACGTATAAGAGTAACCCGTGAGATTTATGTAAAATGGTTTTGAAAACAGACATTAATATTTGTGTGTGAGTGTGTTTGTATGTTTGCGTGCGTGCGTGTGTGTGTGTGTGTGTGTGTGTGTGTGTGTGCACAGACATACATACATGTTTGTACGTATGTATGTATTCGAAATAATTTAGAAATGATCATATTTGACAATGATTTATTTTTATCCATATTTGTCTCAGAAAGACGAGGAGCATTCGACGAATTTTACATAGGAAATTTAAGAGTCTCTTGAAATATGATCAATATTAACAGAGATGCGACAAATTTAGTTGTGTTTATATTTGTATGCCTTGAATTGTTATTAAAAACATTTGAAGTGCTTTGAGAAAATGGAATTATGAAATGAAATCACCTATAAGTATTCATACGATATTAAGTATTGTTAAAGAATGGAACGAATAATTTCTTACGAATGCTTGATAATATAATATGAAATAATGTTATGAAAACCACATAAGTTAAGTGCACATTAAATGGCAATCTTTGTTAAATAACATTGGAGAGTATAGTATGAATATGAAACTAAAGTAAATAATAGATTGAGGTTTTTACATTGGTGTAAGCCCAAAACACAGCAGAAAACAGGAGTAACTCTTTAAGAAATGAACAGAATTTAAATCACTTGAAAGACAAATTTCGTAACTACACGCACTCGCGCAACCACAGACTAATACAAACACACACACACACACGCAGAAGCACACAATACATACACACACACTCACACGCACTTAAATTGATGTAAACAGAAGTGAAAGTTTATTAAAAAGACAACCAAATTTATATTTACACAAGTCAGTGTCATTTTGGCGCGTGATTATCCTGGTCATTTACACTTCAGGGTGCAATCAAACCTTAAACGTAACCCTAAAATTAACACGAAACTCTAGCTCTAACACTGAACTCTAACCCTAACTCCTAACACCAACTCTAAACCCTTACTCTAAAACTCACTCTAATCGTAAATCCGAAATTAACTCTAACCATGAACACTAAATCTAAACGTAATCCTTAAAACTAAATTTAATCGTAACCTGCATCAGATTCTTTACTAAAGTTTACAACGGATACTGAGGTAAATCGCACGCTAAAATAACCCGCAGATATTCTATTGGATATACTACATACATTAACCACAAGATGAACAACATTTTAACTCATAAAGAAAAATCATATATAATGATAGGCGTACGAGTAGCTGTGTAGTAAGAAGTTTGCTTCACAACCTCATGGTACCTGGTTCGGACTATAGCCTCGGACTGACCAATGGCTTGTGAGTGAATTTGATTGACGTATATGCGCATGTGTGTGTGTGTAGTTGAGTTTATGTTTGTGCCCACCACCTTTCGTCAACTGGTGATGGTGTGCTTACATGCTCGTAAACTAGCGGTTCGGCAAAATGACCAAATAGAATAAGTAGCAGGCTTAAATATAAGTCCTGGTGTCGATTAGTCACTGTCCAAGTATGGCCACATTCAAATGAATGAAACAGGTAAAAGATATAAGATACAATGATATTTTCCAACAGTATACAGTTTTCAATCTCACCAAACCATAAAACAGTTCATCATGTGAAATATAAAATTCACTCTCAGACAAATATGTAGAGAAAGATTTAATCTTGACCAAAACAACACGTAAATATAGCCATCCACAAGAAAAAAAAAAATTCAATTATGAATCCCATTATCTCTTAGAAAATCAATACAACATTCTAGCATACATTCTGTGAGCGCATATCTTATAATTGAAGAAACATACTTGACAAAACTTTAGTGAAATTGACGAATAATTTCACCATAATTCCCCACACACACAGCAAAAAGATTCTAGGCATTAGCAGGGATGTGTTGAGGCTAAGAAGCTTGCTTTACAACCCCGTAGCTTCGTGTTCAATCCCACTACACAGCATGCGTCTGCCACATGAGAGTGAATGTGGTAGATGGAAACTGCGTGGAAGCCCATTGTTTATGCGTGCGAATAGGTATATGTGTCTTTGTGTTTGTGCCCCACCATCTGTGTTTAAGTTCCTGTATATTGTGGTTTGTCAGGAAAAGAATGATATAATCATAGGTTTTAAAATGTAAGTACTGGGGGCCCGTTTTGTTTGACTAGACCCTTTACGGCGATGCTACAGCATGGCTGGACTTCAATGACCGAAGCAAATAAAAAAATAAAAGATAAAATATATAACAGGATTTAAACACTCAATCCCCCCTCCTCACCAAACACAATCAATGACAAGAAGTATAAGGGGTAAAATCATAGACAGCCATGGTGTATGGTTATGCATTTCAGAATGTAAAACTAAGTCACGGGACATGTGTTAAGAGTTGATTGTATGACATTGTATTTTCAATATTTTGCAAACGAGTTTAATCTACTGCCATGCTTAGCAAACGAGTGCACACCACCGAAGAAATCCAACAAAATTGAAATGACGTGGTCTGTTTGTCTCGAAGCGAAGGTGGTAGGAGTTATCTCCAACGTGCGGAGAGTATACTGAATTAAACACCTGGAAGAGATGTCTTCCTGGGGTTAAAATAGCAGTAACATCATCTCTCAGAGAACAGCCACGTTAAAGTGGCGATAGACACTAAAGTTTTGGTTCGTGTACTGCTTCGGTCTCGAACCAATATATTAGAACAGAGATTATCTAAATACATTTCATTTTCTCGAAAATAGGATTTTAAATATTACTCTGCAAAAGAACTGATCATTGCAGAAAGTATACAACCTCCTGTAAAATACAAAGTTAGTCATAACACACACATACATAAGCACATATAATACGTTCACATATACACATATTGGTTTCAAATGTCGGCACAAGGTTAGCAACGTCGGAGTGGGGGAGATAAGTCGGTTACATCTACCTTGTCTTCAACTGGTACTCCAAAAAAACAGAAAGACAATGCTGACCTCGGTAGAAATTGAACTCAGAGCATAAAGACGAACGAAATGCCGCTATGGTTACGATGTTGACGACTCACCTCCTTCACAAACATACACATATTTTGAATGTGTTTTTCGGAATTTTAAGTGGACAGTATGTGATACGAAGAAGTAATTTACGGGAGATGACCTTCCTTGCATGTTTTCCAGTTTTTATGACACCTCTTTTCTTCGGAAGAGAATTAGTTTTATGACTCCTCCTTTCTGTGCGAAATCCGATTGTAGTAACTAATAAAATTTTAACATAATTCCATTGACGTTTTAAATCGCTTTTTCGCACAGCATTAGTCACGTCTACTTTGGCTGTCGTGAAATTAACAAAGTCAAAAATTCTTAATCGATTCTAGTCTAGACATTGTGTATTTTTTGTCGAAATCTTTCTATTATTTGTTTTGTAGATTTGGCATTTAATCTTTAACAATCACTCACTTGGATATTCGTTGTTCAATTTAGTAAGTAAATACATGTGTCATATTAAATCTACCATGTTTAAAAAGTGAATAATTACTTATTGCTCGTATCGGCAATTGTTTAAACAGAGCCTCACACGAACAGTTTTACCTTGATTTCAGTCGTTGGATTGCATTCATACAGTGGTATCACCATAAAGTAACTTAACCGATCGTATTGAAACATTGCTCGACGAAACGTGAAGTCATTAGATATAAAGATAGATCATATAAGCTAATACTAGACATACGGTGTCAACCTAAAAAGAGACTCATGATTCGAATGACGTTTTAAATCACTTTTGCGTTTGTGTCTGTCTCCCACCACAGCTTGAAAAGCTGTTGTAATTTGTTTACGTCCACGTAACTTAACGGTTCGGCAAAAATAGTCCGATAAAAGAAGTACCAGGCTTAAATAACAATTAAGACTTCAGTCGATTCATCCGACTAAAAGTTTTTCAAAGCCATGCCTAAGCACGGCCGTACTTTAATGACCGAAACTCATAAAAGATACATGCATACCATTACATAGAAACAATCTCACTGGAGGATTATTATTACACGCTCACAAGTGTGTCTCGAAACGGTCTGTCCAAAAGCTAGAAATAGGAAGGATATCTCCTGCGAATTACATCTAAACACACTAACAGTAAAAGATACGTGAATATAATGTTGTCTTTGCTGTATGTAATTCAAGTTTGAGATATTTTAGTTAGTTTGAAGCTGTATCAGTCTTAGATTAAGATTATATATTTTGTTTTAAGATATATTAATTCGAAAGACGTATTTAAGAATTTGTTCTTATATACAAATAAATAAATAAATAAATATATATAATAGATAAAAAATAATTTTTACCTGAATCATTTAACTAATGCTTTTTCTTTGGAGCTGTAGGAAGACAAGTGTATATAAGCGGTTTCACAAAAACTCAGCACATGTGAAAAGTAGTCAAATTTCTGAACCGAAATCTGGTCAGCGTGCATCTAATTGAGCATACTCTACTCAAGGCTCAAGAAAATGGTGGTTACCTTCGACTAACGCATATATTCTTTTTCCCACAAACATGTGTATGCGCGGATCTCCAGTGGAATTACCGTAGGAAGATAATTCGAAAGAGATAAATATAGACTCTAATTGTACACTAATAGAATCTCATACAAGGGAGTGCTGAAAAATTCCTGGCTTCAAGGGCATCACGAAAAACTTCGTTGGAGGCCCAAACTACCTAGTTCTTTTGAAGGGCTTAGAAAAACTGAACGACCATGTGTGAATCTGGGGGGAAATATGTTCAATACAATCATAATTAGCTGATCGTCCTGCGTTTTATTTTACTCAAAGCCAGGAACTTTTCCGCATCCCCTCGTACAATCACGTGCGCGCACACACACACACACACACACACACGCAAGGGACTTCGATATATTAATTTGTAAGGCATATTTAGGAATTCCTTATTATATATAAAATATATTTAATTTTGTCTTGAATCATTTTAACTACAATTTTCATAAGTAGCTGAAACAGTGTCAGAAGACCTGTGTGTACGACCGATTTCACAAAGCTTCAAGACGTGTGAAAAGTAGCTAAATTTCTGAACCGAAATCTGGTCAGAATGCATCTCAGAATGACGGTCAAAGTAGAATATATACAAAACGGTTATTAAATCTACTAACTTTGATCTTTGAAATAGGTTCCTCATAATTTAAGAAATTCAAGCATAAAGAAATTTAAGAATCTCATAAGTTAAGCAAGGTTAATCTATTTCTATCAAAGTTAGTTAAAACTTTCACTAATTTGACTACATAACATAGACTCCTGAATTGTGAATGTAACTTCAACGCAAATTGAGATGCCTGCTTCTAATTGACATGCTGATACGAGACTCTTCTTAGCCATTGCTACACAGGCTGAAATAACCAGCTATACAACTTTAATAACTCCAAGCATCTGTCTTGAGGTTGGAAGGTTGACATGAATACTGCAACATTTGTTGAAACTTATTGGATGGCTGGTTTCATTCAGTCACATGTCTGCTCGATTGGGCACAATCTGGAACCGTTTGGCAAAAATAATCGCATTAACCTCGTCATACATCAGTAACAATGTATGCATAAGTAGACATCGCGGCGGTGATAGTTTTTATTGCTAGCAGTGGTGGAGGTGATTGATGGTGGTTGTGGTGGTGTCGGCGGTGGTTGTGGTGCTGGTGGTGGTAGTGTTGTTGTTGTTGGTGGTGAAGTTTAATGTTCTTTTCGTCTTCAATATTTCTACATCATCTTCGCCGCCACCACAGTTCTTGAAATCGCCGCCGCTGCGACCGTCACCACCAACCCACACACCAGTAGCAGCACCACCACCATCACCAGCATTTCCTTTTGTCTTCATTTAAGAATCAACACGAATCAACAGCACAAATCTCGACGACTCGTTTCCATCTACATTATGATTATAAGTTGAAATTAACGAAAGTAATCTTCTTAGCAGGTTGATCTTACCTAAATATATATTAATAACCTTATTGTGTCTTTGTAATATGCTTATAAATTTTCTCGAGATGTTAATTTAATCTACAAATCTTTTATCATTTATCTTTTATTTGTGTCAATCATTGCACTGCGGTCATGCTGGGGCAACGAATTAACGGATTTATATCGAACTAATCAACAAAGGTACTTATTTTTCAAAGGCAGGCAGTTTTTCTATCGATCTATATTTGCTGAACTACTAATTCGTGGAGACGTAAACAAACCAACACCCGTTTCCAAGCAGTGTATTATGGACAAACACAGTCAGATAGTCATGTAAACACACATCCATATACGGTTATATCTACGGCTGGATTCTTTCAGTTTCTGTCTACAAAATCCACTCACAACGGTTCGGTCGGCCCGCTTTTATAGTAGAAGAAACTTGCTGTAGTTACCACACCGTAAGGACTGGAGGGAACTGAAATGGAAACCATGCGGTTGGGAAACAAACTTCTAACCACAAAATATCTGCTATATATCCTGGAAACATCTAAATGAGCAATAGGTTACTATCGTTGTACTGCACGTTTTTAATATATTGTTTAGATATGACGGCGAGTTGGCAGAAACGTTAGCAAGCCGGGCGAAATGCTTAGCAGTATTTCGTCTGTATTTACGTTCTGTGTTCAAATTCGCCCGAGGTCGACTTTACCTTTCATCCTTTCGGGGTCGATAAATTAAGAATTAATTTCGTACTGGGGTTGATTTAATCAACTGGTCCCAGCCCAAAATTTTGGGACGTGTGCCTAGCGTAGAAAAGAATATATTGTCTGGAAATTTTACACATGAATAGCTGTTACTTAAATAGATGACATTTAGTTATTTAAACAAAATTGTCGCTGAAATTGACTTTGCTTTGCGAGGACGATAAGATAAATACGAGTTGTGTAATTAATGCCGTCGATGAAATCGCCTACACGCCTCCCAACAAATTTCAGGACCTTTGTTTTTTAGTAGAAAGTATTATTTAATCAAAAGATGTAATGTGTAATTTCGAACTCAGCCAATCCTACATTATTTACACTTGACAGATATTTGTTCTCATCTTGTTTGGTGTTAATACAACGTTTCGGCTGATATACCCTCCAGCCTTCATCAGGTGTCATGGGGAAATTTCGAACCTGTGTTCTCATTCTTCAGGTATTTTTCGATATCATTATTATTAATATTATTATCATCATTATCATCATTATTGTTGAGGTCACTGTTTGGTATCGAACTCGGAATCTTGGGGTTAGTAACCCGCGCTCTGAAACACTACGCCATATGCCTGTGGGCCAATCCTATTACAATCAACATTAAATTTGTGGGCAGAGGTAGCCATATTGAGCACTGGGTTTACCTATCTGGCTATTTAGAAAAATTGTATATGCACTGCGTTTTAGGATTCTAAAGATTACATCGTGAATTTCTACCCATTCTGAAAGATTTTATTTCAAGCATATAGACAGCGTCTCGTTTCCACTATGCGTTGCAATTCCTCACATAGATGTTTCCCGATGTTTACGTTTCATTTAAGTTTTCTCAGGCAACTGTGTTTGATGTTTGAAGAGTTTCGATTTCCCCATTATAAGACCGTCTGCAGAAGCAGCGTGTTTTATATGTGTAGTTTTTATGCTCTAGTCATACATGGTTATTCTTAATTTCGATATGCAATCTGTGAAGTGTAGCCTTGATTTTGAATACTATTGGTGTTATACGATTTGTAGAATTACATCGGAGAAAAAAAAAATTTGAAAGCAATAAACTCTTGCCTCTGGGGGTCGATACACTCTCAAATTTGCTCAACCTCTCTTTTGTCCTTCATAATAGCCGTGATCCTTACATAATGCGCCGTGAATATGCTATTCAAACCTATTCTGTCGCCTATATCTCATTACCCTTACGAAATTAACCCGCAGGAAACTTCCATTTCAGCATCGAGAATGAAATGGAAAGGGAAAACAAATAAGAATAAGAATCAGAAAAATAATAAAAGCCTAAGACATTAAAAGTAAATAAAAAAAAATGCTGAAGAAAACTCTGCTTTTGCATTAAGATGCATAGGAAATTTCGAAGGAAAAAGAAAAAAATGTATTATATCAAGAATATAAATTCTATTTAACAGAATTGGTTGGAAATCTACGAAATTAGGGAAAGTATTTATAAAAATGAGAGAGAGAAAAAGAGTGAGAGAGAGAACTAATTCCGAACTTTCTTGTCTGGCCTGGATTTGCCTGTAAACGAACTATGGCTAAGAAAGGGAAGATGAAGGCAAAAAGCAAGGAAAGGAAAACAAGCCAGAAATACGTATGCATGTATATATGTATGCATAATCTGAAAATTATAGTAACGTTTGCCAAAGATATAATGAACGATAATAATAATAAAAGAAAAACTTTTATGTAAGACGTAGAAAAAAAAAAGAAAAGGTATATATATATATGTGTGTGTGTGTGTATATATATATATATATATATATATATATATGTGTGTGTGTGTATAAATCTATATAAAACGTAAAGGCAGGAAAGAAATAAGTAGCTAGATGTATTAGTTACATAGAGTTTAGACGTGTGGATGGAATAGATCTCTATCTTTTCTACGACCTTAAAGACTGGCGGCGTATATAACCAATTTTGTTTCATCTTTTAGAATCGTATGAAAATGATAGGTAGGTAGTTGTTGAAAGATGCCCTTTTGCTGACTTCTCTCTACCATTTAGCTACCTCCTCTCCGTTTCTACAGCGGCATTGCAGTTTCTCTTGTACTTCTGGTTCGCTTTGTAGATGATTTGTTCTTTGCTGTTGCTCTTGTTGTTGTTGTCGGTGGTAGTGGTGGTGCGGCAGCGGCGACGGTTTTTCTTCTTTCTAGAATTGGTGAAGATGCTGGTAGTGGTGTTGGTGGCGGCGGCAGTAGTACCAGTGTTGTTGGTGGCGGTGGTGGCGGCGGCGGCGGTGAAGGTTACTGTTCTTTTAGTCTTCAACATTTCTACATTATCCTCGCCACCATCACCGTTCCCGAAACCACCATCACCACCACAACCAAAACCACCACCACCACCATCAGCACCAGTACCACCAGCACTACCACCACCACCACCACCACCACCGCCACCATCATGATCATCTCGAACGCCAACATGTTCTTTTGTCTTCATTTAAGAAGCAAAATCAGCAACAAAAATACCAACGCAGCAGCAGCAGCAATTGGACTAATGGTTAGAAGAGCAGCAGCATTAGTACTAATAGTAGTAGTACCAACAGCAACAACAGTAATAGTGATATTACCACCAGGAAGAGTAATGCAGCAGCAACAGCTGTAGTGGTAGTAATACTAGTAGTCATAGCAGGAACACTAGTAACAGTATTAGCAGTAGTAGTAGTGGTGGTGCTGGTGCTGGTAGTAGTAGTAGTAGTAGTAGTAGTAATATGTGTGTATATTAATTCCTCAGCATACATCAACCTATTTCTTTCTTTCTTGTATATTGCTTTATTTTCCAGAATATTTTCCTATCAGCTCCAGTTACTCTTTCAATGGTGGACGCCTGTTATTTCTGTTGTGGTTTAATAAAACCCAGATATAGAAGTATAAACATGTTATCAATGTCTATAATTGTCAAACTCTCTATCTACACCTGTCTCCCCGCCTCTCTCACTGAGCGCGCGTGTTTTTGTGTTATGTTGTGGGATAGTTATAGTGGTAGAGGGCTTCCGAACGATATTTACGATAGACTTAAACGGGCTGATTGGATAATTATTGCGGAAAAGGTAAAGATATAATCTTCTTAAATTGGTTTGCCTCCAAGGGAAGTGCGGCAGTTGTTTGCATGAAGTCGCTGTTTCGTGTGTGAAACACATAGTGCAAATATATACTAGAGGCATTACCAGTAATATTATTGGGTGCATCTCTGTGTGGTTAAGGATATTACTTTTTCCGTTGACATGTGATAGTCTAGAATTTGAATACGGAGCGAGTGAGTTTTGTTTATTATTATTATCAGCGAATCAAGAAATGTCCTCCAACTCTTATTGGACAAAGGTAGAGTGCGCTATATGCAACATTCAATGGGCGAATTAGATGGAGATTTTTAGTGCGGTGCAAACTGGGGTATATAGTGCAGCCTCCTGCAAAAAAAAAACCGTTGCTCATGACACAGGATAAAAAGGACAGGCTGGACGTAGTAATGCACGGCATGAGAGAGAAGATAAGAAAAAAAGGTAACAAAAGTAAATAGTTCGAAATTCAACTGGTGTAGGTACTATGAAACGATTTGGAAGAGAGATGCGACCCGTGGAACGAACTAGTTTGATATTAAACAGAATCGATTTGCATGTTGCTCCTTTACACCATTTATGTGAATTTTCAAGAACTGGGAAGTGCCATAGATGAGTTGTGCACGTTTTGAAACATGTAGTTTATTGTTAGAAATACAACGAAGTTCACAGTAAGTGGAGGACCCGTTTTGTTGGTTACTTTAAATGAATGAAGATAATGGAAGTAAAAAGAAAAAATGAAAATTTTGAATCTAGGGTCATTACAGAGAGAAAATACGAGAATGTTTCCTCTGCTTTATATTTCTTTGGACATTAGCAATTGCAGGGGATTGTGTGGTGTGAAAGGATGAGAAAGTGCAGCTGACGAAGGTAGCAGAAACGGTGATGATGGACATGAAACCTGATCATTTTCGTTTGTCAAAATCTGTTCAATGTCTGCTACCAAGTTGGCCGAGGTGTAG